>NW_026019503.1:12500-229189 GCF_003254725.2 Canis lupus dingo | reverse complement strand
TGAGAGATGGTTCTGAAGACAGCAGAGCTGACCTTGACCTGCAGCTCATGGGTTCCTAGCTGGGTCCCGCAGGGCAGCTGGACCCCAGCTACGGGGCCCCTGGGGCCCCAGCACCTGCAGGAGCCTGCCTCCTAGTGTGGGTGTGGGTGGGTCCCACCGGCCCACCTCTGCCCTCCCCAACCTTGGGTGTCCTGGGATCCCCAGGGCTGCCTTAGGTCAGCGACCTGGATCTGTGGGGGCACGCCCAGGGTCCAGGAGGCCACATCCAGCTGTGAGAGGGCTCGCTCAGCGTGGGGCCAGAATCCAGGGTTGGACAGGGCCATGGGGGGCTGGATCCCATTAGTCTTTTTGTTGGGACTGGGGTGGGAGCTCAAATCACCCCCGCCCTCACAGAGCCCGGCGCCAGGCCAGCCCAAATCCCCCTGGGTTAGGGGCTGGTGTCCTGTGCAGTGTAAGCCGCATTCCAGGAGGGACAGTGGGTGGAGACAGGGCTCAGAGCATCCTCTGCACCACTCACCTGCACACACCCTGTCAGGGGCTCCCTGTCTTCCTTCTTCCCTGCAACCCCTGGGTACTCTATGGGACACCCGGGCTTCTGATGGGAGCAGGGTATCCAGAGAACCCCGGGGAGGCTGAGCATGACCCACAGGGGGCACCTGTACCGGGTCCTTGCTAGGGGCCAATGTTGTGGGGGTGGAAGTTGTGGGGGCAGGGGTATGATGGTGGTGGAGTGTGGTGGATGGTGTAGGGCGGATGGTGTTGGGGTATAGTGTGGTTGGGGATTGTGTGGGGCTGTGTGGGTTTGAGGGGGATGGTGTAGGTGGGATGCCATTGGGGATGATGATGTAGGGGGATGGAGTGGGAGTGGGGAATGAGGGGGATGTCGTGGGGGGCCTGCGGACACAGGGCATCCCCTCTTCGAAGATGTACAAGGATACGTCTACACTTAAAGGTGACTCCAGTCTGGGGTTTGCTGTGACCCCTGCCCCTGGGGCTGGGTGTGGACAGTGCAGGGCCCTGGCTGGACTGGGGGCATTATCTGGGGTTCATCATACTATGTGTGTTTTCAAATTGCAAACTGTCTCAAATCAAATGCATAGAATTTAGAAATATAGAAATCACCGAGAGTGGGTGTCACTCTGACCCGTCCGACCCTCATGGGATCGATGTGTGTCCTGCTCCAGCCCCGGCCATGCCGCCTGGCCCCCAGGTCCGGTTCATGCACCTCACATCTCCCACCCATCCCCTGCTTCTCAGGGGGCAGTCCCTCTCCCCTTTGGGGTTCAGCTCCCATGGCAAGCCCTGGAGGCCCCATCCTAGTTGCCTCCTCATCCCCGAGGCCCCGGGGGTGTGGGCATAGAGGTCATCCCTACACCCTACCATGGAGCGGTGTGTTGTTGGCTGCTGTTTTGCCCCCTGCCTCAGAAGCCCCTTTTTCCCTACCCAGAATCCCCCGGTCCTCCCCTGGGTCCTGATACCCCCTGGCCCCTCAACCTCACCCTACCCCGTAGTAGTCGCAAAATATGATGTGACTGCTGAACATCCTGTTGACGTCCAGGTCCACCTGCATGATGTCCCTGGAGGAGACCAGGGCCTCCTCCTTCATTTCCTGCGGGAAAACCGGGGAGGAGGAGCACATTCACCCCCACCCCCGCCCTCCTCCCCTTACATCACCCCTAGTTTGTTTCCCAGAGTTAGGAGTCTTTATGTTCTCCCTCCCTTTCTGATATTTCCCACACAGTTCTTCTACCTGCGTCCGAGCTTCTTTTGGTTTTGTTTTTTTTCTCAGACTGTTGTGCCCAAGATTGCGAATCTGAGAAACCACCGAGAAGCTGACACTGATGCAAACACACGGGGGTTTATTTACAAACTCTAACTTGTGTCCATGTATACCCGACACAGTGGAGCAGGGACTAGGAACACGAGGTGGTTTTTAGCTTAGTTTTAAGGGCTGGTCTCGGGGAACTCCTGAAGGGCTGGAGCAATTCCTCAAGTTCTGTTTACATTTTGATATGGGGCCTTCAAAGGCATTGAGATCTGTTCTAATAGGGGCTTCCTGCATTTGGCCTGGGCTCAGTTTTTATTCTATTGTGGGGCTTGCTGTGTCCTGTCAATGAGCACTCAGGAAGGAAATGACGGATGTGACTCCTTTCTCAGGAGCATCACAGAGAATAAATAATCAGACAGAACCAAAGGAGCACAAGACTTGTGCACTGAGCCATACCAGGCTCTGGGAGGCCATCTTGGGCTCGTGGTTTGGGAGCCTCATCTTGTGAAAGTGTCCACAGTTCCTGAAGCCACCCTCTATTTCAATGTCATTCCCGTCAAATCATGGTGGCAGATCCTATAAATAGGAAAAAAAAAAAACCCATAACATCCATATGCCCCCACAAATGACCCCGGAGAGCAAATCAGTATTGGAGAAGCAGGACAGAGTGGGACACAGCACTTTCCTATTTCAAACGATGTCACAGAGACACAGGATAAAGCAGTGTTGTCCTCGGGACCCCACCTGGCTCCGTCGGTTAAGCATCCAACACTTGACCTCACCTCCCGTCCTGATCTCGGGGTCGTGAGTTCTAGCCCTGGGCTGGTCCATGGACGAGGCCTGACGCCTACTTAAACAAACCACCCCCACGAGAGTTGGTCCCACCATAAGCTGAAGGAGCAGAACAGAGAGTCCAGAAGGAAAAGTGCTCTGATACAACTGATTTTTTTAACTTAATTTAATTTAAACCCAATTCATTAATGTATAGTGTATTATACTTTCAGAGGAAGAATTCAGAGATTCACCAGTTGGAGATAACCTCAGTGCACGTGACATCACATGCCTTCCTTCATGCCAGTCCCGTTATGCTCTCCCCCGACCCCTCCCCTGCTGTGACACACAGTTTGTTTCCTAAATATAAGAGTCTGTATTCCCTGCATCTGTTTTCATCTTATTTGTTTTTCCTTCCCTGCACAGATGTTCATCTGCTTTGCTTCTTTAATTCCACCTATGAATGACACCACACGGTCATTCTCTTTTCCGACTGACCTATTTCACTTAAGATGATCCCTCTCCTTCTATCCACGTCATTGCAAATGGCAAGATTTCATTCTCTTTAATAGCTGAGTACCATTCCTCTCTCTATGACCATCATCTATCTCCCATCCTCTTTATCCATCATCTGCCACAGGGCACTGAGGCTCCTCCCACAGTGTGGCTACTGTGGACCCGGCTGCTGTGGACATTGGGGTGCAGTTGTCCCACTTCTTACTGCATCTGTATCTTCGGAGTGAGCTCCAGGCCATTCACCTGCTGGTCGCAGGGCGGCTCTATTTTAACTTCCTGAGGGGCCTCCACACTGTTTCCAGGGCAGCTGCACCAACCTGCGGTCCCGCCCACAGTGGAAGAGAGTTGAGTGAGATTTGCAGGACGTGGTAAAAGTCTGGTCCACATTTCATTTCGCGTCCTGTGGGCTCCAATTCCTTGTCCTTAAGTATTTTTGGGGAAGCTGGGTGTTGGGCACCTTTTCATTGAGATGTTTCTGAAGCTAACAGGCCCCAGCTGGAGCCTGAAAGGAGGCAGGTGGGGCCCATGGAGCACATGCTGCCTCCTGCACAGCCACCTGCAGCGCCTGAGTGTCCCGCAGGGGGCGCCCGAGCCCAGGCCCCTCCCATGGGGCACGCGTGTGCAGTAGGCCTCCTCTGCCTGCACTAACAGGAGCCAGCCTGTGCTGGGGAGGCCTGAGGGGGATGTGGGGACGCATCTACGAGATGAGCTGAAGCCTCCACAGGACCCTCGGGAAGTCTTCAGGGGGAAATTGGGTCGCGTTCATGCTGACAGGAGCCCCAGTCTCCTCAGGACCCGCGGTGAGGCTTTAGGAAGATGTGGGCCTGCATCCACCCTGACAGGAGACCTGGGCCGCCTCAGGACCTGCGGGGAGTCTTCAGGAAGATGTGGGTCCACATCCACACTGACAGGAGCCCTGAGCCACCTCCGGACCCTCGGGGATGTTTCAGTAAATTGTGGGCCTGCATCCACACTGACAGGAACCCCTGAGCAGCCTCAGGACCTGCAGGGAGGCTTCAGGAAATGTGGTGCCACGTCCACTCTGGCAGGAGCTCTCAGGCCCCTCAGGACATAAGTTGAGGCTTCTGGAAGCTGGGGGCCGCATTCATGGTTACAGGAGCCCCGGCCTCCTCAGAACCCTCGGTGATGCTTCGGTAGGACTTGGGGCCACATGGACAGAACAGGACCCTGACTTCCTCAGGACCCCCGGTGTAGACTTGGGGAAATATGGGGATGCGTCCATGCGGACAGATGACCCCAGCCTTGTCAGGGCCTGTGGTGAGCCCTGAGAAAAATGTGGGTGCCGCATCCACACTGACAGGAGTCTCCAGCCTCCTCAGAACCCACTGTGAAGGTTTGGGAAGATTATGGGCCACATCCATGCTGACAGGAGGCCCCAGCCTCCTCAGGTCTTATGGTGAGGCTTGAGGAAAAGGAGGGGCCACGTCAACCCTGACAGGAACCCCGTCCTCCTCAGGACCAGCACTTTGGCTTCAGGACATATGGGGCTGCGTCTATGCTGACAGGAGCCCACAGCACCCTCAGGACCCGTGGTGAGTTTTCTGGGGGCCATGGGGCCATGTCCATGCTGACAGGAGCCCCCGGCTTCCTGAGGACCTGCTGTGAGGCTTCCAGAGGATATGAGAAATAGTCCACAGTGAAAGGAGACCCGGTGTCCTCTCGACCCTGCTGACTATGACTCAGGAACACGTTGGGCCATGTCCACACTCACAGGAGCCTGGCTCACTTGGATCCCCTGGAGGACTCTGGAGGAGCCGTTGGGGGCCACATCTACATCAGAAGGGAGTCCTCAGAACCACATGGTAAGTGAAAGGGTAGAATGAATGGTAAGGTTAGGGGAGGGGAGGCAGTTGGTGGTTAGCCTTAGGTTATATGTTAGGTGTTAGTGATTATGCTTATGGTTACAGATTAGAGGTTAGAGTGAGGCATAATGGTAATGGTCAGTAGTTAAGAGTTAGGATGGTGGTTAGGGTAAGGGACAGGATTTACTGTTAGGGTTAGGGTTTAGGCTCTAGGGATTAGGGCAAGAGGTTAGGAGTTGGGGTTAGGGTTATGGTTAGAGTTAGGGTTGGGCTTAGGTTTGCAGTTAGGGTTAGGGGTTAGGGAGTGGGTTAGGGTTTAGGGTGAGGGGTTAGGGTTATAGTTAGGGCTAGGTTTAGAATTAGGGCGAGGGTTAGGGTTAGGATAGGGGTTAGGAGTAGGTTTCGGGTTATTGTTTGGTTAGGGGTTAGGGTTAGGGACAGGTCAGGGACAGGGTCAGGGTACGGTTTTGGAAGAGGGTAAGAGATACATTTAGGGAGTGGGTTAGGGGTTAGTTTTAGGGTAAGGGTTAGGTTACAGTTTGGGGTATGAGATAGGATTAGTATTAGAGGGTTAGGGTTAGGGTACAGGTTAAGGTCAGGAATAGGATTTGAGTACATTAAGTTAAGTTTAGGTTTAGAGGTTAGGGTTAGGGTTAGATTTAAGGTAGCACTCAGGTTTAAGGGTTTAGAATAGGTTTAGGAGTTAGGGTGAGGTTTGGCAGGAAGGTTCAGTGAATGTGTTTCGGTCTTGCGGTTTGTGTTTGGTTTTCGATTAGTGATAGGTCTTGTTTAAGGTTTAGGTTAACATTAGGCTTAAGTGTAGTGTTAGGGTTATATCTGTGTATGGTTAGAGTTTGGGTCTTGGCATGTGCCTGCACTGGGACTCCTAGTATCTTGGGCAGTTTAGTTTTATGCACTCTATTTAGGTTTTGGGTTCAAAGATAGCTTGACTCCACCAAGTCAGTGGCCTCCCCAGAGAATGAAAATCCAGGCTTCTGCTGGGGTCAGAAAAGACATGGCAGGCTTCTCCCGAGCTGAGCTAAGGAGGGGATTTGTGACTCTAAAGACTCTTTATTTGGATTTTCAGTTGCCTTTCTGATTTTATCTCTTGTGCGCACGTGTTTCATCAATAATATCAATTATTATTTTAAAGTTTTACTTGAATTCCTCTTTGTAAACACAGTATGATATAGTTTCAGGTTTACCACATAGTGATTCAACCCTTGGATACAACGCCTGGTACTGGTCACAGTTGCTCTCCACTATCCCAATCGCCTGATTCCCCATCCCCCCCACTTTCCTCTGGTTTTATTAGTTTATTCTCTGGGGTTAATAGTGTGTTTTTTTATTTGCTTCTCTCATCCCCCCCTCCGCCCTTTTGCCAGTTTGTTTGGTTTCTTAAAATTCACATGTGAATGCAATTGTATGGTATTTGGTATATGTCTTCCTCTGACTGAGTTCATTTAGCATAAGTCCTTTCCACTTCTCCCACGTCATTGTAAATGGCTTCACTTCATCCCTTCTGATGAACGAGTGATGTCGCAGTGGGTATATTTACCACATCGTCTCTGCCCATTCATCTGTCGATGGACATCTGGGCTGTATCCACAGTTTGGCTCTTGGTGATAATGCTGCTACAAACACTGGGCTGCGTGTCCCTCTTTGAATCTACTAAACAACTTCTGTATCCTTGGGGTAAATACCTAGCTGTGCAATTTTGGAATCGTAGTGTAGCTCTATTTTTAACCTCTTTGTTTTAAAATTTTTTTTAATGATAGTCACAGAGAAAGAGGCAGAGACACAGGCAGAGGGAGAAGCAGGCTCCATGCACTGTGAGTCCGACGTGGGATTCGATCCCGGGTATCCAGGATTGTGACATGGGCCAAAGGCAGGTGCCAAACCAGTGTGCCACCCAGGGATCCCCTATTTTCAACTCCTTGAGGACCCTCCACAGTGTTTTCCACAGTGGCTGCACCTGTTCGCCTGCCCACCAGGAGTGTAAGGGGCCTCCCTCTTCTCCATAGCCTCAATGACACCTGTTGTTTCTTCTGTTCTTAATTTTAGCCATTATGATGGCTGTCAGGTGACATCTCATTGTGGTTTTGGTTTGCATTTCCCTGCTGATGGGTGACGCTGAGTGTCTTTCCGTGTGTCTCATGGCCATCTGGATGTTTTGTCAGAGACAAAGTCCATTCATGTCTTCTGCCCATCTGCAGTTGGATAATTTGTGTTTAGGATGCTGAGATTTATATTTCCTTTATGTATTTTGGATGCTAAATCTTTATTGGATATTTTGTTTACAAATATCTCCTCTCATTTTGTATGTTGCCTTTTAGGTTTGGTTGTTTCCTTCACTTTGCGGAAGCTTTTAAATTTGATGAAGTCCCAATAGTATTTTTGCTTTTGTTTCCCTCACCTCAGAGGCATATCTAGAAAGAAGATCCAGTGGCAAATGTCAAAGGCATTGCTACCTATCTTTTCTTCTTTGTATGGTTTCAGGTCTCACATTTAGGTCTTTCATCCATTTTGAATTTATTTTATATATATATGGTGTAAGAAAGTGGTCCAGTTTCATTCTTCTGCATTTGGCTGCCTGGTTTTCCCAACACCATTTGTTCTTATCCTGGGGTCAGGGTTAGGGTTTGTTGAAGAGACTGTCTTTGTGCTTTGGATATTCCTTCCTGCCTCGTTGTCGATTAATGGATCATAGAGTTACATGTTTGTATCTTGTTTCGGCTTTCCATTCTGTTCTATTGATCTAAGCGTCTCCTGTTGGGAGATCCTTGATTACTGATTCAATTTCTTTGCTGGTTATCTGTCCAAGTTTCTTATTTCGTTTTTCATTTTTGCGATGTTATATATTTCTAGGAATTGATCTATTTCTTCCAGGTTCTAGGTTGCTGGCATATACTTTTTCATAATGTTCTCTTATAATCGTTTGTATTTCTCTAGTGTTGGTTGTTATATTTCTTTTCTCATTTGTGATTTTATATTGGTCCTTTCTCATATTTTTATCTTTTTGCATTTTTTAAAGATTTATTTATGGATTCATGAGAGCCACAGAGAGGCAGAGGTATAGACACAAGGAAGTTGAGGCTCCATGTGGGGAGCCTGATGTGGGACTTGATTCCCCAGGACCCCGGGATCATGACCTGAGCCAAAGCACATGCTCAACCACTGAGGCACCCAGGGGCCTTGCTGATTCATTTCCTTTGCTAGTTATGGGTCTGTTCACATTTTCTATTTCTTTATATTTCAGTTTTGCTCGCTTGCACATTTCTGGAGATTTGTCCATTTCTTCCATGTCTCCCAGTTTGTTAGCGTATAATTACTTAGTATTCCCTTATAATTGTCTAATTTTTTTTGGTGTTTATTTGTTTGTTTGTTTGTTTAATTTTTTATTGGTGTTCAATTTACTAACATACAGAATAACCCCCTTCTGGTGTTTATTTGATCTCTCTTCTCTCATTTGTGATTTTATTTATTTAGGTCATTTCTCTTTTCTCACTGATAAGGCTGGCTAGGGCTTGATCCATTTTATTATTTATTTTGAAGAACCAGCTCTTAGTTTCGTTATTCCATTCTACTGTTTTGTTGTTTCTGCATTGTTTATTTCCGCTCTCATCTTTATTTTTTCCTTTCTGTAGGCTTTAGGATTTGTTTGCTATTCCTTTTCCAGCTCCTTTAGGTGTAGGGTTAGGTTGTGTATTGGAGACGTCTTGTTTCTTGAGCTAGGCCTGTATTGCTTTGTATTTCCCTCTTAGGACTGCCTTTGCTACATCCCAGAGGTTTGGAGAAACATGTTTTCATTTTCATTTGTTTTAAATTTCCTCGTTAATTTCCTGGTTGCTCCATTCATTCTCTAGTAGGATGTTCATAATCTCCACGTATTTTTGGTCTGTCCAATTTTTTTTCTTACTGTCGACTTCAAGTTTCATAGCATCGTGTTCCAAAAATGTACAGGGTGTGATATCAACCTTCTTGTACCTGTTGTACCTGTTGAGGGCTGATTTGTGGCCCATGATCTGATCTGATCTGGAGAATGTCCCATGTGCACTTGAAAGGAGTGTGTATTCTGCTTTAGGATGAAATGTTCATACTATATCTGTTGAGTCCCTGTGGTCCAGTGTGTCAAGGCTATTGTTCCCCGGTTGATTTTCTTCATAGATGATCAGTCCATTGCCATAAGTGGGTGTTAAAATCCCCTGTCATTGTATTATTATCAGTGAGTTCCTGTACGTTTGTTGTTAATTGGTTTCTATATTTAGGTACTGCCATGTAGGCAGCATAAATATTTAGTTGTTTGATCTTGATAGAGAGTCTTTTTAATTATGAAATAATGCCCTTCTTCATCTCTTCTTACAGTATTTGTTCTTTCTTGTTTGAAATTTAAATATTTTATTTATTTATTCATGAGAGATACACAGAGGAGCAGAGGAAGAAACATAGCAGAGTGAGAGGCAGGCTCCCTAAGGGGAGGCAGATGTGGGACTCGATCCTGGGATCCCAGGATCACCCCCTGATCTGAAGGCAGATGCTCAAACACTGAACCACCAGGTGTCCCCCTGGTTTGGTCTCAAATCTCGTTTGTCTGATATAAGTATGTGTCCTCCAGCTTTCTTTTGATATCCATTAGCATGATAGATGATTTTCCATCCCCTGACTTTCAATATGTTGGTGTCTATAGGTCTAAGGTGAGCATCTTGTTGGCAGCGTACAGATGGATGTTGTTTTTTTAATAATAATTTTATTTATCAGAGAGACAGAGAGAGAGAGGCAGGAAATTATGCAGAGAGAGGAGCAGTCTCCCCACCAGGAGCCCAGTATGGGACTCGATCCCAGACTCCAGGATCACACCCTGAGTTAAAGGCAGAGGCTCAACCCCTGAGCCACCCAGGCATCCCGGATCCTGATTTTTATCTACTTTGTTACCCTATATCTTTTGATTGGAGCATTTAGTCTATCATCATTCAGAGTGACTATTTAAAGATATGAACTTTGTGCCTCTGTGTTACCGGAAGAGTTGGTGTTTCTGGTGACGTTCTCTGGTCCTTTCTAGTCTTTGTTGCATTTGGTCTCTTTTTTTCCCCCCACTAGAAGAGTCCCTCTTAAAATTCCTTACTGGACTGGTTAAGTGGTCCTGAACTCCTTTATATGTTGCCTGTCTGGGAAAATCTTTATCTCTCCTGAATGACACCCTTGCTGAAGAAAGAATTCATACAAATTGGACTGCAATAAAAAGAAATTTAAAAACATAAAATAAATTCTTGCTAATATGATTGAAGAAAATGGCATTTAGGAGGAAAACCAGAAGCAGAAAGAGAGGAGGACATATTTCACCCTCCATAGCCTTTACAGGGACCTGGTGTCCTTTCCTAGGAGGGGCCCCCCCTCCGGAGGATGCTTCCTGACCCTCTGCCTCCTTGTTGGAACACAGCAGGCACATCTCTAGCACCTCTGCAGTCGTGGCTTATAGCGTTTTCCCTGTATCCTATTGGGGACCACAGCATTGTGTAAGTAACCATCTGGCTGCTGTTTGACAGTATTGGGGGGATTCCGTCTTTTGTTGCTTTTTTGTTGTTTTTGTTGCTTTTGAGGTGTGTGTGTGTGTGTCTATCCCATGCAGCTATCAAGTGCAGCAATCAGATCCTCTGGCTGGGTCACCAAAAAAACCCGAAATGGTTGGCACAACATCATTTCTGGTGCTGGCGCTGGGCAGTTAGCTGGGCTCTCCTGGCAGCGCTGGGGCTCGCTCATGCAGTGACTTTCAGCTGGAGGGTCAGCTGAGCTTGAAGTTCTGGCTCGGCCACATTCCCATGTCCAGCAGTGGGTCTGGCCACTCCTGGAAGGCACGTGGGAACGTCAGCTGTGTGTGCCTTGTGGTGCCCCTGCACAGGCTAGTTGGGGCCTAGGTGGTTCCCCCTCCTCCTCTCTGGGGGTCTCTACATGCCCTGTGCACAGAGTTCTGGGAGACACAGAAATGGGCTGGCTGTGCATTTTCGCACAACATTTTATTGACTTTCTACAGCAAACGGGCTCAGAGCTGTGGGTGCGTGCCTTCACCTGGGGAGGGAGACCTTTCTGTCCTTTACAGGAGGACAAGAATCACATGGGTTGGGGGTCGAGTGCTGGAGTCCCCCACCAGGGAGCATTTGTGGACTCCGGGTGGAGGCGTGTGTCCTGAGGTTTCAGCCTGAGAGACGGTTCTGAGGACAGCAATGCTGAACTGGACTTGCAGCTCATGGGCTTCTGCACTGGGTTCCCGCAGGGCAGCTGGACCCCGGCCTTGGGCCCTCTGGGGGCCCCAGCACCTGGAGGAACCTGTCTCCTGGTGTGGGTGCCGGTGGGGCCCACTGGCTTGCCCCTCCTCTCCCCACACTGGGGTGTCCCAGGATCCCCAGGGCTGCCCTAGATCAGCGACCTGGATCTGTGGGGCATGACCAGGGCCCAGCAGGCCATATCCAGCTGTGAGAGGGCTTGCTCAGCCCAGGGCCAGAATCCAGGGCTGGCCGGGGCCATGTGGGCCTGATTCCATTAGTCTTTGTGTTGGGACTGGTGGGGGCTCAAATAAACCCAGCCCCCACAGAGCCTGGGCCCAATCAGCCCAGGTACCTCTGGGTTAGGGCCTGGTGTCCTGTGCAGGGTTTCCCACCCTCCAGGAGTGACAGTGGGTGGAGGCAGGGCACAGTGGGTCCTCTGATTCACTCACCTGCTCACACACTGTTGGGGGCTCCCTGCCGTCCCTCCTCCCTGCAACCCCTGGGTACTCTATGGGATACCCGGGCTTCTGATGGGAGCAGGGTATCCAGAGAACCCCAGGGAGGCTGATCATGTCCCACAGGGGGCAGCTGCACCGGGTCCTTGCTCGGGGTCGATGGTGTGGGGGCATGGGTATGATGGTGGTGGAGTGTGGGGGATGGTATAGGGGGGATGGTGATGGGGTATACTGTGGGTGGGGATTATGTGAGGCTGTGTGTGTGTGAGGCGGATGGGGTAGTGGTGATGCCATGGGGGATGATGATGTAGGGGGATGGTGTGGGTCTGGGGAATGGGGGGATGGCGTGGGGGGCCGGCGGACACAGGGCATCCCCGTTCTCTAAGATGCACACAGAGACATCTACAGATCAAGGCGACCCCATTCTGGCGTTTGTTGTGACACCTGCCCCTGGGGCCCCATGTGGTGAGTGCAGGGCCCTGGCTGGACCGGGGCCATTATCTGGGGGTCATCATAATATGTATGTTTAAAATTGCAAATTGTCTCAATTTAAATGCACAGAATTTAGAAATATATAAAGCACTGAGAGTGGGTGTCACTCTGAACCGTCTGACCCTCTTGGGATAGATGTGTGTCTTGCTCCAGCCGCGGACATGCCGCCTGGACCCAGGTCCGGTTCATGCCCCTCACGTCCTCCACCCCATCCCCTGCTTCTCAGGGGGCCGTCCCTCTCCCCTTTGGTGTTCAGGTCCCATGGCAACCCCTGGAGGCCCCATCCTTGTGGCCTCCTCATCCCTGAGGCCCCGGGGGTGTGGTCATCCTCATCACCCTACCATGGAGCGGTGTGTTGTTGGTTGCTATTGCTCTCCCTGGCCTCAGAGACCCCATTTTCCTTACCCAGAAGCCTCCAGGGCCCCAAAGCCCACTGGCCCAGTAGCCTCATCCGACCCCCTAGCAGTCCTAAAACATGATGTGGCTGCTGAACTTCCTGATGATGTCCAGGTCTATCTGCGTTATGTCCCTGGAGGAGACCAGGGGGTCCTCCTTCATTTCCTGTGGGAAAACCGGGGAGGAGGAGCAGGTGTGAGGGACACAGACCCGACCTGTCACGAGGTGCCGTGCTGGGCAGGGAGCCCTGGGGCCACCATGGGAGTGTGTCCTGCCGAAACTCCTTCCTTCCTCTGGGAGGGCAGGGAAGGTGGGAGTGCCCACCATGCCCATGGGACCTGTGTGACGGCCTGTGCCCAGCTGTTGTAGGCGGGGAGGTGACTGAGTGTCACCCTGGGTGGGAGGGGATAGGGGTTCAGCCAAGGTGGGAGAGGACATGGCGGTGTTGTGCCCAAGATTGTGAATCCGAGAAACCACTAAGGAACTGATACCAATGCAAACACACAAGGGTTGATTTCCAAACTCGAGCTTGTGTCCAAGTACACCCAACACAGCGGAGCAGGGACTTGGACCCCGAGGTGTGTTTTAGCTTAATTTTAAGGGCTTGTCCCAGGGTCCTCCAGAAGGGCTTCATCAATTCCTCAATTTATGTTTACATTTTGATTTGGGGCCTTCAAGGGTATTGAGCTCTGCTCTCATTCTAATAGGTGCTTCCAGCCCATGGCATGGGCTCAGTTTGATTCTATTGTGGGGCTTTCTAGGACATTAAGCTGTAAACTTTGGTTTTTTTCCTGTAACTGAAATAATGTAAATTTCAGCTCTTCTTCACAGGGGCCTGGGATGGCTGGACTTGTTCGAACACTGAACTTAAAGTAGAAAGGCCTTCATTTCAAAGGCCTCTTTGCATTTTGTCCCATCCTATCTAGCTCTTTCCCCCTTCCCCGGAGCTCCTAAGAGAGCAATTGCAAATGACCTCAGCTTGGCAGCGTGTGTTGGGGGACAGGACCAGGGATTTGGGATCAGGAAGAACTGGCTCGTGGGCGTCCCAGCTGTGCACCGGGATTCCATGCTGCAGACTCTTATTCCCTAAGGCTATCTTGACAACTGACTTTGTACATAGAAAAGCTCTCCTTTATCTTTAAAAGATGAGGAGCGAGTCAAAGTGTTTTTACTCTGCCCATCTGATTGCTCAGATTCCAATCTGAGACGTATTTCCTGTTAATAAGGATAATTTACTATCCGTAGTACTATGGTTAAAATATTCTGACACAAGTAATTCAGAGGGATGAGGGTTTCTCATCTCTTTCTTCACAGCTCAGTCACTCATCAGGAAATGCATCTGTATGGATTTGGAAATAATTGAGAGACATTAGTACCAATGGTCCTATTATTATGTGAAGGATTCTTCCCTGAGATTCTTCCCCTGTTTCAACTGACACTGAAACACTGTGAACTCTTTGGAAGACAAATGTCAAGGAAATAAATGTTATGCATTGCTAATTTAAATGCAGTTGCAATATGGTGCCTATTATATTAGAAGTATTTTATCTGATTTTTGCATTTATTATCCTTTCTTGCTTTTCAGGTTGAGGAGGCATTATACGTGTTCATAAGTGTTGTTATTTCCTTCTGATATAAAATTATTACTTTGTTCCCACTGAAGGAACTCTATAAGAATAAGGCAAAAGATAATTCAACAATTCTTAAAATGTCATCACACTTGGAGACTGATTCATTTAAGTCAATTTTCAAAATAAATCTTATTTATTAGGAAAAAAACAAAGATTTATAGTGAAATTGAGAAGATAGTACAGAGCATTCGCATTCACTTGCACTCAGTTTCTCCAATTATTGATATCTTATATTAGTACAGTACAAATATTAGCTAATGAATCAAGAGTAAAAAATTCGCATTAACCAAAGACCATACTTTATTCAGATTTCCTTAGTTTTTGCTAAGTTACCATCCCTCATATCACATTCCAGTTGTCCTCCTGTTTTCTTAGGCTTCTCTGGATTGTGACAGTCTTTCAGGCTTTCCTTGTTGTTCTTGAACTGGAACACTTTGAGAAGTAGAGTATTTTGTAAAATTTCCCTCAGTTGGGATATGTCTTTCGTTTATCTCATGACTGAACTGTTTTTGTGGATTATATACAGAGATATACTGCCATTTTCATTATATCATATAAAGGATAGATACTATCAACATGATTTATCAGTCTTGGTATCGATCTGATCATCTTGCTGAGGTAGTGTTTGTCAGCTTTCTCCGTAGTAAACTGATTCTTTATTATTATTGTTATTAATTAATTATTATTATTGTATTATCAATATTATTTTAAGTTTTTCATATTATATTTTCTAGGAGGAAGTTACTATGTGTATTACGGAAATAAGAGTGGGAAGGTATGCTCATGAACTTGACAGTGAAATGTATGCACAAATTGTTTGAAATTCTTCTACATGGGATATTTTTCTTCCTTCTGGGTTTTTTGTTTGTTTCTTTTTCAAAGATGTTTTCTATTTATTTGAGAGAGAGAGGAGAGAAAAAGCATGAGCGAGAGGAGCAGTGGGAGAGGGAGAAGCAGGATCCCTGCTAAACAGGTAGCCTGCCTTGGGACCTGGATCATGATCTGAGCCTAAGGCAGGAGCTTAACTGACTGAGCCACCCAGGTGCCACTCTTTCTTTTTTTCTTTCTTTTTTAATAATAAATTTATTTTTTTATTGGTGTTCAGTTTGCCATCATACAGAAGAACACCAAGTGCTCATCACCCATTCACCCCCACCGCCTGCCCTCCTCCCCTTCCATTATGAGTCCAAAACTGGCTGTCAGCTGCACACTGGGCAGGGGCCCTCTGGAGCCTGTCACTGTCCGCACAAGGGCATCGTCACATTTCTCCTCGCCGCTGCTCATGGAACTGTTACTACAGACACTCTGGATAAGTTCATATCCTGTCCGACCTGCACTCTGCGTACAAATAGCACTCTTCAGCTAACACAGGGTTAGAACCAAGCTCCTAGGGGCACCCAGGTGGTTCCAGGTCACAAACTCGGGGTCTAGGATCCAGCCCCACATCAGAGCTCCCTGCTCCTCCCTCCCCCATGCCTGTGTGTGTGCATACAGAACCAAGTGCAATGGTGCCATGAGGAGCAGAGCCCCAGTACAAACCGCCAGGCACGTGAACAGAGTCTGTTCACTCTGCCTTGTCTGAGAACCCACCTCACCCTCTGGGGCTGGCATCACCAGTGAGAACACATTACTTTCGGGGCTCTGGAGCCCCCATCACGGTCCAGAGGCACTGACACAAATGCCTCCTTGGCCCCAGCTCACCATAGCTCCTCAGACCATACTCACACACTAGAACCATAGCTGAAAGGGACAGAGGAATGTTACCACAGAGAAACAGAAGCCAACAGCTCACAGGTGAGCCCCAGCCCCTCGGAGCCCTGAACCTCCCTGGCATCACAGGACCTCGCTGAAAGGCCCTGCAGGGGCACTTGCTGCTAGACTCCCCAGGGCCACAGCTCAGCACGTTCCACCATCTGGCCCAGGAGAAAGGGACTGTCCCCAGGTAACTGCACTGAGCAGTGGCTATGAGCCTCAGCCTGCCTATGGACAGAATGTTACGGCTGTACCTCGGCCAAGGCACTGGCTCTGGCACTCTGTGGGAGGGAGCCAGGCAGGTGAGGAGCCGAGTATGCAACCATACATGTGGTTGTGTCTGCCTAACTGCAGGGTGTGACAGCAAGTGGGCAAGTCAGGCCACAGAGGGGTGGTGTGTGGGTGGTGGGGGACTCTGGGAAAGGCAGGCAGGACTTCCTAAGGGACCATCCTGACATTCTGAAAGCTGGAACACCCTGCAGTGTGGGGCCTGCCTCCAAAATGGGACAGGGGTGGAATGCAGTGGAGGACCAAGAAAGGAAGGTTCTGCTCTCTGACATCTGGACCATCCCAAGTAGAGAGCAAGGAGCAGCAGAACACTTGGAGCTAGAGTTGAGAAGGAAGCCTGGGAGGGTAAAGGAGTCAGGGTTGTGCTGGGGACCCAAACTCACTGATCCCCAAGGGAGAGAGCACACCCCAGAAGAAGAGGAGGAGGAGCCCGGAGAAGAAGTCTGAGTGGAGACTGTGGCCTGGGAGCAGGGATGGCCATTTCAGGGCCCAGAACTCACCCCGGGGAGAGCTTCTGAACACGGAGACCAGCTGCCACTGTGCCCCTACTCACAGTACCCTCCCCCACCCTTGTGGCCTCCTGCGAGGTTCCCCAGAGACAGGTGGCTTCCTGGTATCTGGCAGCTTTGCTGCCCTCAGCTGATGCAGCTGCACTCCTGGGAGTCGCAGCCCATCTACAACTAGCTCCCCAGCTCCCACCATCCTGTAGGCATCGAAGCAGAATGGTAGGGGACCTTGCGGAGAGCTGCAGGCAAAGATGGTTGAGGAAGAGCCAGTTGGGTTTTTTTTTTTTTTTAAGATTTATTATTTTGTTGAGAATACACAGAGAGGAGACAGAGAGGCAGAGACAGGCAGAGGAGAAGCAGGTCCCATGCAGGGGGCCTGACATGGGACTCGATCCCGGGTCTCCGAGTCCATGCCAACAGGCTGAAATAATGACATGAACAGGCTGATTCTGGGCTGTGCCCAAGAGCTGAGTTTTTGAGAAATGAAAACTAACTCTTGGACCCCAAGGCCATCTGTTCAGGTACTTCCTACAGGCCAGGCCAGGAACTTCACACACGTGGACTCGGTCCGTCCTTGTACAAATGCATGATAAAGGTTTATGTGCAAGGCCACCAAGGCACAGAGGCTCCGTAGCTGGCCCACTTGCAGACTGTCACTCAGGAATATTCCTGAAGTAGCCAAGAGGACGGCAGGGTGTGGGGGAGTGCGGTGGAATCTTGCCCGGAGCCAGGCAGGGACTGAAGTATCCACCACTGACTTCGCCAGAGACGATCTCCTGCGTGGGAGGGACAACCGTCAAGCACAGTGCCACACTGGCAAAAGGCTTCCAGGATCTAAGAGGGAAGACAGACACAAGGACGGACAGAGTGCTGTCACAGGAAATGCCTAAGCACAAGGTGTGAGGGATGGGAAGAGGGAACTTACTCAAGGTCACGTATCCCTCAGGAGGGGCATGTTTAGTGACCCACCTTACAACCTGCTGAGGCTGCATATGTCTACCAAAACCACCAAGGCGATGGAAATCGGGTCTTTGCCAGGCCAGAACAGAGCAGCTGAATTTGAGAAACTGTTAACACGCCCCAAACACAGGAGACTGAGAGGCCACAGAAGAACCGAGAGAGGCAAAGAGAAGCACAGAAGGTTACCGTCTGAAGGAACCATGTGTGTCCATGAGACCACAATCATGTAACGTGTTCAGGCGAAAGACAGAGACACTTCTTAGATCTGACTTAGTGATAAACCAACAGTAACATCAAAGTGCAAAATGTCCGTCAAAGAATGAAAAAACAAACACATGGCCAGTACTCCCACACCAGCAGGGGATAGCCAGTGAGGCTACCACGCCCCAGAAGGACCCTGACTACCGAAGTGCACAGCAGTCTGTGCTGGTTGCACTACTCAACTCGGGGGCGGAAGGGAGGCCCGGGCTCTCCACCCGCTGGGAGGACCCATACCAGCAGGCAGGGCCTTGTGGGCGAGTAGATGTGCCACGGCGAGCAGTATGTGTGCAGAGAAACCCCAGGGTCACGAGCCATGCTCAAGAAAACAGAAACACTGCCATGCTCAAGCCTAAAGGAAGGCAGTCTTTCCTCTAGTACTAGCAATTCACAGGGAAGAGCGGAGCATTTACCTGACCTCTTGCACAACTCCCTTCAGGACAAGGGACTATCTACCACCATCTTTGCCAACAGTCCCAGTTAACAAACATAGAACAACAATAAAATACAAGTATCACCCTTTGCAATCCTAGAGTCACTGATCCAGGAGTGATTATCAATATCAGGGCATTGCCATTTATGTTTTACTATCAATTTGAGTATTTACAGGTCTTTTTATATCCATATGTGGAAGGCACTGTCAACACGTCACCTCATCAAAACAATCTCATCATCAATAAGACTAACGAGGACCTGGACAGTCTCCAGGTCACCCAAGCGTCGCCCAGCAGACCAGCTCAGGTCAAGGGAAAGGCATCATCACAAGGAGGCCTTACGCTTGGCCTGCACCCGCTTCAACCCATCAGCATCACCAGGAGGAGGAGTGCTTGTGATCAGCCTGTATGCTCCCTGGAGCCCACCGCATCTGTGGGAGGCTGGAAAGGCCCCACTGCCTCTGATTGAGCTTTCACCGCTGTCCCCCACTTGACTGATTTTGGGCACTGCTGTGGCTGAAACCTCAGGACACACGCCCCCACCCAAGGTCCACACATGCTCCCAGGTGGGGGACTCCAGCACTCGCACCCCACCCATGTGATTCTTGCCCTCCCCTAAAGGACAGACATTCCCTCCACAGGGGAAGGCGCACACCCTCCACTCTGAGCCCATTTGCTGTAGAATGTCAATAAAGTGTTGTGGTGCAAAAATGGACAGACGGACCGTTTCTGTGTCTCCCAGAACTCTGTGCACGGGGCGTGGATAGATCCACAGAGAGGAGGAGGGGGCACCACCCAGTCCCCAAACAGCCCCTGCAGGGTCACAGCAAGGCACACACAGCTGACGTCCCCACGTGCCTTCCAGTGGCGGCCAGATGCCAGGGTCAGGTCCCCACAAACTATACTGTGACTCAGCCTGTGCCCAAGAGGCCAGGAGGGCCTAGGACAGAGTGACGGCCATGGAGCCTCAGGTCAGCAGTGTCTCTGTAAAGCGACCTGGGAGGTCTGTGCTCCCTCTGTCAAGGGGGCCGGGGCTGGCTGGTTTCTGGGGTACCTTCTCCCCTCCCCGTATCACTGTGCCTGTGTGCCTGGGGAACAGCGGGCCTATGGGGCTGTCAGCGTGACGCTGGATCGGATGTCAGGACAGCAGGCCCTTGTGTTGTGCCCAAGATTGCAAATCCAAGAAACCACCGATGAGCCGTCACTGATGCAAACTCCCGAGGATTTCTTTACAAGCTGGAGCTTAAGTCCAAGTGTCCCCAACACAGCGGAGCAGGGATTTGGACCCTGAGACTAAGAGGCGTAGCAGCTTTAAAGGGGCCAGTGGCCCATGGGATACACAGAAAGTTGCACAGTCGTGTTGGTCCACACGCAGGTGGCCGACTGAATTACACCTTACCCTATAGGATCCACTTGACCTGGCCTATTTCTTTGGTGAGAATCGGCGTGCAGTTTTGGCGGGCACAAAGCAGGGTTACATTGTTATGAGCCGATTTCCAATTAGGGTATGCCCAGCAGCATGACTGGGTTGGGGCAGCGCCTTAAGACATAAGCAGGTTATGTGGGGGTCATGGGGGAGGTGGCGGGTGTAGCACAAAATGGAATCAGTCCTGCTCTGCTTGTCCAGGGGTAGGGGATTTTTGTTAAATTTCCTGGGTCCCACACTTGCAGCTCATGCACCTGGGCCACCCTCACCAGGTGGACTCAGTGTGCACACCTTGTGGTGCTGGATCTCACACCAGCGTGTAGAGGGCACCCTCCTCGCCCTAGTGAGTAGGGGCTGGGTGAGCATGGGGCTCGGCATGAAGGCCAGGCAGCACAGGGGACTGAGGAACCCCAGCCCGATCACCACCCCTACTCCCACACACAGGCTGCACCATGGCTCCCCGTAATGGGCACCTGGCGCCTCTGGAGATCCCCCCCCAGGGCGGCCCCGAGGTCCCGCTCCCTGCTGGACAGGCATCGGGGAGAAGAGAAGCAGCTGGCGCTCAGCGAGACCCACTGCCTGACATAGGAATGTGGCCGAGCCAGACCTTCCAGCTCAGCTGACCTTCCAGCGGAAAGTCACTGCACAAGCCAGCCCCGGGTCGGCCAGGAGAGTCCAGCTAGCTGCCCAGCGTCAGCTCCAGAAATGATGTTCTGCCAACCATTTCGGTGTTTGGGTGACCCAGCCAGAGGATCCAATAGCTGCACGTGATAGCTGCATGTGATAGACACACACACACCCTGAAACCAACAAAAGTCGGAATCCCCCAGTGTTGTCAAACAGCTGTCGAATGGTTACATACACGACGCTATGGTCCCCAGTAGGATACATGGAAGACGCTATAAATCATGACTGCAGAGGTGCTGGAGGCACGGAGATGTGCCTGCTGGGTTTCAACAAGGAGAGCAGAGGGCTAGGAAGCATACTTCAATGGGGGGGCCCCTCTTAGGAAAGGACACCAGGTCCCTGTGAAAGCTACTGATTGTGAAATCTTTCCTCCTCTCCTTCAGCTTCTGGATTTCCTCCTCCTTTCTTCTTCCTAATTCTAGTTTACCCTCCACCCTGCATCCAAAACAATGACCAAAGAGGCTTCTTTATGATATCTGATCCTAAAAGGATGCTGAGCTCTGGCTACAGGGTTCAGAAACGATCATTTTCTAGGTGTATGCTGATCCCCCGAACTCGTGCCTTCATGGCTCTTCTCTCCCTACAGAACGAGGGGAACCACAGGTCTTACAATGAAAGACGCCCACTTCCACTCAGGTGGGACTGTCCCTTGTGGAGGACGTCATCTGGGCCAAGTAGTCCAAATGGGGTGATCAAGAATAGGTCGCAGGTGAGACATAAGCAAGCACTTACCTTCGATATCATGCTTTATTTGTTCATCCATTTATTATTTGTTAAATATTTTAATTTTATGTCATGTCTATACCCAACACGGTGTTCAAACCCATAACCCTGAGTTCAAGATACCCCAACCAGGCCAGCCAGGCACCCCAGTGCCATGTTTCATAACTCTTTGCTTCCTTGCCTATCTCTGCATCGAACTGGAACATTGAGTCCTTGATGGGGAGCTTTAGTAACCTCCGAATCCTAGAATGTTCTCACTGTATCCCAATCCTAGATTGACATTTACCATTGAATAGCACTTTAAATAAATAGTCAGTAAGATAACTACTACAGAAAAGGAAATTATCAAATTTTCATGTATGTGGTCCCTGCTCCCTGGGCTCCCAGGGAAGCTATGGTTTCTTTAACATTGATCAAGGTCCAAATGACTCCACCACACCTCAAAGCGTGGGCTCAGTTTCTGCCCTGACACATGCAACACCCCTGCTTCAATTAACATGTATCAATCAATCAAAGGGAGCCTAACTGGCTCAGTGTGGTTCGTAAGAACATGGGACTCTTGTTCTTGGGGTAGCATGTTCAAGCCCAATGTTGGCTGGAGAGATTACAGAAAAATAAAATCTTAAAAATATCAATAAGTTTATCTTGGGGAGACATACAAGGGCAGGGATCCAGCTGATGGTTCTACACACAATATTATGCAGCAGAGCACAAAATGTGAACTTTCAGAAGTCTCCTACAGTGGGGGACACACCAGCCTTAAGGTGTTCAGGTGGAGAAGTAGGGGGCAATCCCTGGAGCGACAGGGTGGGCTCAGGATCCACAGGTCCCTAGGATGGTGGCACCAACTGTTCCCAGGCACAGGAGTGGGAATACGGCTGGGAGCAGTGGGACTCGGGCCAGCTCTCTGCCCTGTGTGGCCATAAGCTGCAAACTCCTGTGCAGTCACAGGGCCGCGTTCCTGGGACAGGCCAGCAAAGGCCAGGAGTGGGAGGACACCCTCCCGGGAAGGAAGAGCACAGGTCTCCACCAGGGCAGCCCCTAAAATTTGGAGGTTTAAACTTCAGTAACTTGTCTGTGTGGAGGCTGACAAAATTGAGGCGGTTCCACTTTAAGTTCACTGTTAGCACAAGTACTGCCATCCCAGGCCCCTGTGAATAAGAGCTAAAATTTACATTACTTCAGTTACAGGAAAAGGAAAAAAAACAGCTTAGAGCTTAAGGTCCCAGAAAGCCCCATATTAGAATGAGAACAGAGCTCAATGCCCTTGAAGGTCCCATATCAAAATGTAAACAGAACTTGAGGAATTGCTCCAGCCCTTCTGGAGGTCCCCGAGACCAGCCCTTAAAACTAAGCTAAAACCCACTTCGGGGTCCAAGTCCATGCTCCGCTGTGTCAGGTGTACTTGGACGCAAGCTCGAGTTTGGAAATCAACCATCGTGTGTTTGCATCGGTGTCGGCTCCTCAGTGGTTTCTCGGATTTGCAATCTTGGGCACAATACCTCCATGTCCCCTCCCCACCTGGGCTGACCACCTGTCCCCTCCCCCCCAGGCTGACCCTCAGTCTCCTACTCGCCCACAACAGCTTGGAACAGACTCTCACACAGGTCTCATGGGCTTGGTGGGTACTCCCGCCATCCCCGGCCACCCAGGGCAAGGTAGGAGGTTTTGGTAGACCCACTCCCATGGTGTCCCCAGGGCTCCCTGCACAGCATGGCAGCTCGTGACAGGTCAGGGTCTGTGTCCCTGATGCGGGCTCCTGCTCCCCGGTTTTCCCACAGGAAATGAAGGAGGAGGCCTTGGTCTCATCCAGGGACATCACACAGATAGACCTGGACATCAACAGGACGTTCGGCAGCCACACTATGTTTTGGGCCTGCTAGGGGGTTGGGTGAGACTGCTGGGCCAGGGGGCTTAGGGGCCCCAGGGGAGGCCTGGGGGCTTCTGGGTAGGGAAAAAGGGGCTTCTGAAGCCGGGGGGAGCAACAGCAGCCAACAACACACCGCTCCATGGTAGGGTGATAGAGATGACCCACATGCCCCCAACCCCGGGGCCTCTGGGATGAGGATGCCAATTGGATGGGGCCTCCAGTGGTTTCCATGGGAGCTGAACCCCAAAGGGGAGAGGGATGGCGCCCTGAGAAGCAGGGGATGGGGTGGGGGACGTGGGGGGCAGGAACCAGACATGGGGGCCAGGCGGCATGGCCGCGGCTGGAGCAGGAAACACATCAATCCCATGAGGGTCGGATGGGTCAGAGTGACACCCACTCTCGGTGCTTTATATATTTCTAAATTCTATGCATTTCATTTGAGACAATTTGCAATTTGAAAACATACATAGTATGATGACCCCCAGATAATGACCCCGGTCCAGCCAGGGCCCTGCACTTACCACACGGCACCACAGGGGCAGGTGTCACAGCAAACCCCAGACTGCGGTCGCCTTTAACTGTAGAAGTCTCCTTGTGCATCTTAGAGGAAGGGGATGCCCTGTGTCCACAGGCCCCCCACGCCATCCTTCTCATTCCCCACCCCCACATCATCCCCCTACATCATCATCCCCAATGGCATTCCACATAACACCATCCCCCTCACAGCCACACAGCCCCACACAATCCTAACCCACACTACACCCCAACACCATCCCCCCTACACCATCCCACACACTCCACCACCATCATGACCCTGGTCCCACACCATCTACCCCACACCATCGGCCACCAGCAAACCTGGTGCAGGTGCCCCCTGTGGGACATGCTCAGACTCCCTGGGATTCTCTGGATACCCTGCTCATCAGAAGACCGGGTGTCCAATAGAGCACACAGGGGTTGCAGGGAGGAGGGAAGGCACGGAGTCCCCAACAGAGTCGGTGCAGGTGGGTGGTGCCAAGGACCCACTGTGCCCTGCCTCTGCCCACTCTCCCTCCTGGAAGGTGACACACCCTGCACAGGACAATAGCCCCTAACCCAGTGGGACCTGGGCTGCCCTGGCACCAGGATCTGTGGGGGCTGGGTTGATTTGGGCCCCGCCCAGGCCCAACACAAAGACTAATGGGTTCCAGCCCCCCATGGCCCTGGGCAGCCCTGGATTCTGGGCTGGCCACTGCCACTGGGGTTGTTCCTCCTAGGGCCTCACAAGGTAAACTACCCTCACTGAGCCCTGCACCAGGCAGGGGACAGAGCAGCTCCCCCAAGGGCTAACACCTGAAAATCAGCACAACAGGCCCCTCCCCTAGAAGACTAGCTAGACGGACAAGTTCCAGGGGAAGTCAAGGGACTTTAAGTATACAGAATCAGAATATACTCCCCCATGTTTTTTTTTTATTTCTGATTGCTTCCCCCACCCTTTTTCTCCCCTTTCTTTCTATTTCTTTCTCTTATTATTCCCTTTTTTCTTCTTTCTTCCTTTATTCTTTCTTCCTTTATTCTTTCTTTTTCTCTTTTCTTTCCTTCTTTCTCTCCTCTCTTTTTCTCCTTTTCCCAATACAATTTGTTTTTAGCCATTCTGCACTGAGCAAAATGACTAGAAGGAAAACCTCACCTCAAAAGAAAGAATCATAAACAGTCCTCTCTCCCACAGAGTTTCAAAATCTGATTTACAATTCAATGTCAGAAAGCCAATTCAGAAGCACTATTATACAGCTACTGGTGGTTCTAGAAAAAACCATAAAGGACTCAAAAGACTTCATGGCTGCAGAATTTAGATCCAATCAGGCCAAAATTAAAAATCAATTGAATGAGATGCAATCCAAACTAGAAGTCCTAATGATGAGGGTTAACAAGGTGGAAGAACGAGTGAGTGATATAGAAGACAAGTTTATGGCAAAGAGAGAAACGGAGGTAAAAAGAAACAGACAATTAAAAGACAAGGAAGACAGATTAAGGGAAATAAACGACAGCCTGAAGAAGAAAAACCTACGTGTAATTAGGGTTCCTGAGGGCACCAAACTGGACAGAGGACCAGAATAAGTATTTGAACAAATCCTAGCTGAAAACTTTCCTAATCTGGGAAGGGAAACAGGCATTCATATACAGGAAATAGAGAGATTCCCCCCCCCAAAAATCAATAAAAACCATCAACACCTCGACATTTAATAGTGAAGCTTGCAAATTCCAAAGATAAAGAGAAGATCCTTAAAGCAGCAAGAAACAAGAAATCCCTGACCTTTATGGGGAGGAGCATTAGGGTAACAGCAGAGGTCTCTACAGCAACCTGGCAGGCCAGAAAGGGCTGGCAGGATATATTCAGGGTCCTCCATGAGAAGAACATGCAACCAAGAATACTTTATCCAGCAAGGCTCTCATTCAAAATGGAAGGAGAGATAAAGAGCGTCCAAGACAGGCAGGAACTGAAAGAATATGTGACCTCCAAACCAGCTCTGCAAGAAATTTTAAGGGGGACTCTTAAAATTCCCCTTTAAGAAGAAGTTCAGTGGAACAATCCACAAAAACAAGGGCTGAATAGATATCATGATGACACTAAACTCATATCTGTCCATAGTAACTCTGAACATGAACGGGCTTAATGACCACATCAAAAGGCGCAGGGTTTCAGACTGGATAAAAAAGCAGGACCCATCTATTTGCTGTCTACAAGAGACTCATTTTAGACAGAAGGACACCTACAATCTGAAAATAATGGGTTGGAGAACCATTTACCATTTAAAAGGTCCTCATAGGAAAGCAGGGGTAGCCATCCTTATATCAGGTAAACTGAAATTTACCCCGAAGACTGTAGTGAGAGATGAAGACGGACACTAAATCATACTTAAAGGATCTATCCAACAAGAGGACTTAACAATCCTCAATATATATGCCCCGAATGTGGGAGCTGCCAAATATTTAAACCAATTAATAATGAAAGTGAAGAAATACTTAGATAATTATTATCTTATACTTGGTGACTTCAATCTAGGTCTTTCTACCCTCAATAGGTCTTCTAAGCACAACATCACCAAAGAAACGAGAGCTTTAAATGATACACTGGAGAAAATAAATTTCACAGATATCTACAGAACTTTACATCCAAACTGAACTGAATACACATTCTTCTCAAGTGCACATGGAACTTTCTCCAGAATAGACCATATACTGGGTCACAAATCGCGTCTGAACTGATATCAAAAGATTCAGATCGTCCCCTGCATATTCTCAGACCATAATGCCTTAAAATTAGAACTAAATCACAACAAGAAGTTTGGAAGGACTTCAAACACGTGGAGGTTAAGGACCATCGTGCTAAAAGATGAAAGGGTCAACCAGGAAATTGAGGAAGAATTCAAAAGATTCATGGAAACTAATGAGAATGAAGACACAAACGTTCAAAATCTTTGGCATGCAGCAAAAGCAGTCCTAAGGGGGAAATACATCACAATAGAAGCATCCATTCAAAAACTGGAAAGAACTCAAATACAAAAGCTAACCTTACTCATAAAGGAGCTAGAGAAAAAAAAAGTAGCTAGATCCTACACCCAACAGTATAAGAGAGTTAATTAACATTCGAGCAGACCTCAAGGAAATCGAGACCAGAAGAAATGTGGAACAGATCAACAGAACCAGAAGTTGGTTCTTTGAAAGAATTAATAACATACATAAACCATTAGCCAGTCTTATTAAAAAGAATAGAGAGAAGACTCAAATTAATAAAATCATGAACGAGAAAGGAGAGATCACTACCAACACCAAGGAAATACAATCAATTCTAAAAACATATTATGAACAGCTATACGGAAATAAATTAGGCAATCTAGAAGAAATGGACGCATTCCTGGAAAGCCACAAACTACCAAAACTGGAACAGGAAGACATAGAAAACCTAAACAGACCAATACCCAGGGAGGAAATTGAAGCAGTCATCAAAAACTTCCCAAGTCAGAAAAGTCCAGGGCCAGATGGCTTCCCAGGGGAATTCTATCAAACATTTAAAGAAGAAACCATACCTCTCCTACTAAAGCTGTTTGGAAAGAAAGAAAGAAAGAGATGGAGTACTTCCAAATTAGTTCTATGAAGCCAGCATCACGTTAATTACAAAAACAGACAAAGACCCCACCAAAAAGGAGAATTACAGACCAATAGCCGTGATCAACATGGATGCAAAAATTCTCAACAAGATACTGGCCAATAGGATCCAACAATACATTAAGAAAATTTTTCACCATGAAAAAGTAGGATTTATCCCTGGGACACAAGGCTGGTTCAACACTCGTAAAACAATCAATGTGATTCATCATATCAGCAAGAGAAAAACCAAGAACCATATGATCCTCTCATTAGATGCAGAGAAAGCATTTGACAAAATACAGCATCCATTCCTGATCAAAACACTTCAGAGCGTAGGGATAGAGGGAACATTCCTCGACATCTTAAAAGCCATCTAGGAAAAGACCACTACAAATATCATTCTCAATGGGGCAGCACTGGGAGCCTTTCCCCTAAGATCAGCAACAAGACAGGGATGTCGACTCTCACCACTGCTATTCAATGTAGTATTGGAAGTCCTAGCCTCAGCAATCAGACAACAAAAAGACATTAAAGGCATTCAAATTGGCAAAGAAGTCAAACTCTCCCTCTTCACCGATGCCATGATACTCTACCTAGAAAACCCAAAAGCCTCCCCCTCAAGATTGCTAGAACTCATACAGCAATTTGGTAGCGTTGCAGGATACAAAATCACTGCCCAGAAATGAATGGCATTTCTATACACTAACAATGAGACTGAAGAAAGAGAAATTAAGAAGTCAATCTCATTTACAATTGCACCCAAAGCATAAGATACCTAGGAATAAACCTAACCAAGGAGGTAAATGATGTATACCCTAAAACTATAGAAAACTTCTGAAAGAAATTGAGGAAGACACAAAGAGATGGAAAAATATTCCATGCTCATGGATTGGCAGAATTAATGTTGTGAAAATGTCAATGTTACCTAGGCAATGTACACGTTTAATGCAATCCCTATCAAAATACCATGGACTTTCTTCAGAGAGTTAGAACAAATTATTTTAAGATTTGTGTGGAATCAGAAAAGACCCCGAATAGCCAGGGGGATTTTAAAAAATAAAACCATATCTAGAGGCATCACAATGCCAGATTTCAGGTTGTACTACAAAGCTGTGGTCATCAAGACAGTGTGGTACTGGCACAAAAACACACATAGATCAATGGAACAGAATAGAGAACCCAGAAGTGGACCTTGAACTTTATGGTCAACTAATATTCGATAAAGGAGGAAAGACTATCAATTGGAAGAAAGACAGTCTCTTCAATAGATGGTGCTGGGAAAATTGGACATCCAACTTCAGAAGAATGAAACTAGACCACTCTCTTTCACCATAAACAAAGATAAACTCAAAATGGATGAAAGATCTAAATGTGAGACAAGAGTCCATCAAAATCCTAGACGAGAACACAGGCAACACCCGTTTTGAACATGGCCACAGCAAGTTTTTGCAAGGTACATCCATGAAGACAAAAGAAACAAAAGCAAAAATGAACTATTGTGACTTCTTCAAGATAAGAAGCTTTTGCACAGCAAAGAATACAGTCAACAAAACTAAAAACAACCTTCAGCATGGGAAAAGACATATGCAAAAGACGTATCAGATAAAGGGCTAGTTTCCAAGATCTATAAAGAACTTCTTAAATTCAACACCAAAGAGACAAACAATCCAATCATGAAATGGGCAAAAGACATGAAGAGAAATCTCACAGAGGAAGACATTGACATGGCCAACATCCACATGAAAAAATGCTCTGCATCACTTGCCATTAGGGAAATACAAATCAAAACAACAATGAGATACCACGTCACATCAGTGAGAATGGAGAAAATTAACAAGGCAGGAAACCGCAAATGTTGGAGAGGATGCGGAGAAAAGGGAACTCTCTTACACTGTTCATGGGAATGTGAACTGGTGCAGCCACTGTGGAAAACTGTGTGGAGGTTCCTCAAAGTGTTAAAAATAGACCTGCCCTATGACCCAGCAATTGCAGTGTTGGGGATTTACCCCAAATATTCAGATGCAATTCAACGCTGGGACACCTGCACCCCGATGTTTATAGCAGAATGTCCACAATACCCAAACTGCAGACGGAGCCATGGAGTCCATCGAAAGATGAATATAAAGAAGATGTGGTTTATGTATACAATGGAATATTACTCAGCCATTAGAAACGACAAATACCCAACATTTGCTTCAAAGTGGATGGAACTGGAGGGTATTATGCTGAGTGAAGTAAGTCAATCCGAGAAGGACAAACAGTGTATGTTCTCATTCCTTTGGGGAATATAAATAATAGTGAAAGGGAATATAAGGGAATGGAGAAGAAACTGTGTGGGAAATATCAGAAAGGGAGACAGATCATAAAGACTACTAACTCTGGGAAATGAACTAGGGGTGCTGGAAGGGGAGGAGGGTGGGGGTGGGGGTGAATGTGTGACGGGCACTGAGGGGGACACTTGACGGGATGAGCACTGGGTATTATTCTGTATGTAGGTCAATTGAACACCAATAAAAAATAAATTTCGGATCCCTGGGTGGCGCAGCGGTTTGGCGCCTGCCTTTGGCCCAGGGCACGGTCCTGGATACCCGGGATCGAGTCCCACGTCAGGCTCCTGGTGCATGGAGCCGGCTTCTCCCTCTCCCTCTGTGTCTCCTCCTCTCTCTCTCCCTCTCTCTCACTGAGTGCCTATCATAAATAAATAAAAAAATAAAAATAAAAATAAATATATTTTTAAAAAAAGATCAAACAACTAAATATTTATGCTGCCAACATGGGTGTACCGAAATATAGAAACCAATTAACAACAAACATACAGGAACTCACTGATAATAATACAATGACAGGGGATTTTAACACCCACTTATGTCATGGACCGATCGTCTATACAGAAAATCAACAGGGGAACAATGGCCTTGACACACTGGACCACAGGGACTCCACAGATATAGTCTGAACATTTATTCCTAAAGCAGAATACACATTCCTTTCAAGTGCACATGGGACATTCTCCAGAATAGATCATATCATGGGCCACAAATCAGCCCTCAACAGGTACAACAGGTACAAGAAGGTTGGTATCACACGATGTACATTTTCAGACCACGAGGCTATGAAACACGAAGTCGACAGTAAGAAAAAATTTGGACAGACCAAAAATACGTGGAGACTATGACTTTTCTACTAGAGAATGAATGGAGCAACCAGGAAATTAAAGAGGAAATTTAAAACAAATGAAAATGAAAACATGTTTCTTCAAAACTCTAGGATGTAACAAAGGCAGTCCTTAGAGGGAAGTAGATAGCAATACAGGCCTACCTCAAGAAACAAGAAGTCTCCAATACACAACCCAACCCTACACCTAAAGGAGCTGGAAAAGGAATAAGAAACAAAGCCTAAAGCCAACAGAAGAAGGGAAAAATTAAAGATGAGAGCAGAAAGAAACAATACAGAAACAACAAAACAATAGAATGGAATAATGAAACTAAAAACTAGTTCTTCAAAATAACTACGAAAATGGATCAAGGCCTAGTCAGCCTTATCAATGAGAAAAGAGAAAAGACCTAAATAAATAAAATCACAAAAGAGAGAAGAGAGATCACAATCAACACCAGAAAATAAGGTAATTATAAGGGAATACTATGAAAGATTATACGCTAACAAACTGGGAAACCAGGAAGAATTGGGAAATCCCTAGAAATGTGCAAATGAGCAAAACTGAAATATAAAGAAATAGAAAATGTGAACAGACCCATAACTAGCATAGGAATTGAATCAGCAAGGCACCTGGGTGCCTCAGTGGTTGAGCATCTGCTTTGGCTCAGGTCTTGACCCTGGGGTCTTGGGGGATCAAATCCCACTTCAGGCTCCCCACATGGAGCCTCATTTTCTCTCTGCCTATACCTCTGCCTCTCTGTGTCTCGCATGAATTCATAAATAAAATCTTTAAAAAAGAAAAAAGATAAAAAGATGAGAAAGGACCCAAATAAAATCACAAATGAGAAAAGAGAAATAACAACCAACACTAGAGAAATACAAATGATTATAAGAGAACCTTATGAAAAATTATATGCCAGCAACCTAGAACCTGGAAGAAACAGATCAATTCCTGGAAATATATAACAGAAAAAATGAAAAAGGAAGAAATAAGAAACTTGAACAGATAACCAGCAAAGAAATTGAATCAGCAACCAAGAATCTCCCAACAGGAGACCCTAAGATCAACAGAACAGAATGGAAAGCCGAAACAAAATACAAACCTGTAACTCTATGATCCATTAATTGACAACGAGGCAGGAAGGAATATCCAAAGGCACAAAGACAGTCTCTTCAACAAACCCTAACCCTGACCTCAGGATAAGAACAAATGGTGCGGGAAAACCAGGGAGCCACATACAGAAGAATGAAACTGGACCACTTTCTTATACCATATATATAAAGAATAAACTCAAAATGGATGAAACACCTAAACGTGAGACCTGAAACAATACAAAGTAGAAAAGATAGGCAGCATCGTCTTTGACATTGGCCATTGGATCTTCTTTCTAGATATGCCTCTTAGGTGAGGGAAACAAAGCAAAAATCCTATTGGGACTTCATCAAATTGAAAAGCTTTAGCAAAGTGAGGGAAACAACCAATCTAAAAGGCAACATACAGGGGGAGGGGCAAGATGGCGGAAGAGTAGGGTCCCCAAGTCACCTGTCACCTCCAAATTACCTAGATAACCTTCAAATCATCCTGAAAATCTTCGAATTCTGCCTGTGATTTAAAGAGAGACCAGCTGGAATGCTACAGTGAGAAAAGTTCGCGCTTCTATCAAGGTAGGAAGACGGGAAAAAGAAATAAAGAAACAAAAGGCATCCAAGGGGGAGGGGCCCCGTGAGGAGCCGGGCTAAGGCCGGGGCGAGTGTCCCCAGGACAGGAGAGCTCTGTCTCGGAGAAGCAGGATCTGCACCAATCTTCCTGGGTAGAATGGTGCCCGCAGGGAGTCAGAGCAGGACCCCAGGAGGGCGGGGATGTCCTCGGGCTCCCTGGAACACTAAGAGACACCTGCACTCCCAGGAGAGTGCTCCAAACTCCCTAAGGGCTGCAGGGCACATGCACTGACTTGGGAGCAGCTCAGAGGGGCTCGGGCAGCGGCTCTGCACAGAGGGTGCTGCATGCCCCGGGAGCAGCTTGGCAGCGGTGCCTCCAGCAGAGGAAGAGGCTCCGTACGGAGGGGGCTGTGCGGCTCCGGGAGCAACTCGGAGGTGCTCAGGCGGTGGATCCCTGAGGGGGCTGCGAGGCCGGGAGCAGCTCTGAGGGGCTGGGCGGCAGCTCCAGGGAGAGGCAGCCTCATGGCCAGGAGCGCAAATCCAATAGCACAGGCCCTGGAGCACAGGGCGCTGGGACACAGCCAAGGATTCGGCCTCCGCGGGACAGGCAGAGGCCGGGAGGGCCAAGGACAGCAAAGACGCTCCTGCCCAGAGCTGAGCAGATCAGAAACCAGCCCCAGAGCCTCCAGACCCTGCAGACTGTCTGCTCAGGAGTTACTGCAGGGGCTGAATCCAGGTTTCCAGAGCTGGCCGCTATCACTGGGGTTGTTCCTCCTGAGGCCTGACGGGGTAAACAACCCCCACTGAGCCCTGCACCAGGCAGGGGACAGAGCAGCCCCCCAAGTGCTAACACCTGAAAATCAGTAAAACAGGCCCCTCCCCCAGAAGACCAGCTAGACGGACAAGTTCCAGGGGAAGTCAAGGGACTTAAAATATACAGAATCAGAATATACTCCCCCAGGTTCTTATTTTTATTTCTGATTGCTTCCCCCAGACTTTTTCCCCCTTTCTTTATTTTTCTTTCTCTATTTATTCTTTCTCCTTTTTTTCTTCCTTTTTTCTTTTTCTCTTTTCTTTCATTCTTTCTCTCGTCTCTTTTTCTCTTTTTCCCAATTCAACTTGTTTTTGGCCACTCTACACTGAGCAAAATGACTAGAAGGAAACCTCACCTCAAAAGAAAGAATCAGAAACAATCCTCTCTCCCACAGAGTTACAAAATCTGGATTACAATTCAATGTCAGAAAGCAATTCAGACGCACGATTATACAGCTACTGGTGGCTCTAGAAAAAAGCATAAAGGACTCAAGAGACTTCATGACTGCAGAATTTAGATCCAATCAGGCAGATGTTAAAAATAAATTGAATGAGAAGCAATCCAAACTAGAAGTCCTAATGACGAGGGTTAACGAGGTGGAAGAACGAGTGGGTGACATAGAAGACAAGTTGATGGCAAAGAGGGAAACTGAGGAAAAAAGAGACAGACAATTAAAAGACCAGAAAGACAGATTAAGGGAAATAAACGACAGCCTGAGGAAGAAAAACCTACGTGTAATTGGGTTTCCCGAGGGCGCCGAAAGGGACAGAGGGCCAGAATATGTATTTGAACAAATCCTAGCTGAAAACATTCCTAATCTGGGAAGGGAAACAGGCATTCAGATCCAGGAAATAGAGAGATCCCCCCCTAAAATCAATAAAAACTGTCCAACACCTCGACATTTAATAGTGAAGCTTGCAAATTCCAAAGATAAAGAGAAGATCCTTAAAGCAGCAAGAGACAAGAAATCCCTGACATTTATGGGGAGGAGCATTAGAGTAACAGCAGAACACTCCACAGTGACCTGGCAGCCCAGAAAGGGCTGGAAGGATATATTCAGGGTCCTCCAGAGAAGAACATGCAACCAAGAATACTTTATCCAGCAAGGCTCTCATTCAAAATGGAAGGCGAGATAAAGAGCTTCCAAGATTCCAAGACAGGCAGGAACTGAAAGAATATGTGACCTCCAAACCAGCTCTCCAAGAAATTTTAAGGGGGACTCTTAAAATTCCCCTTTAAGAAGAAGTTCAGTGGAACAATCCACAAAAACAAGGACTGAATAGATATCATGATGACACTAAACGCATATCTGTCAATAGTAACTCTGAACGTGAACGGGCTTAATGACCCAATCAAAAGGCGCAGGGTTACAGACTGGATAAAAAAGCAGGACCCATCTATTTGCTGTCTACAAGAGACTCATTTTAGACAGAAGGACACCTACAGCCTGAAAATAAAAGTTTGGAGAACCATTTACCATTCAAATGGTCCTCAAAAGAAAGCAGGGGTAGCCATCCTTCTATCAGATAAACTAAAGTTTACCCCGAAGACTGTAATGAGAGATGAAGAGAGACGTATAATACTTAAAGGATCTATCCAAAAAGAGGACTTAACGATCCTCAATATAAATGCCCCAAATGTGGGAGCTGCCAAATATTTAAACCAATTAATAACCAACGTGAAGAAATACTTAGATAATACTTACCATATACTTGGTGACTTCAATCTAGCCCATTGTATACTTGATAGTTATTCTAAGCATAACATCTCCAAAGAAACAAGATGTTTAAATGATACACTGACCAGATGGATTTCACAGATATATATATAACTTTACATCCAAACTCAACTGAATACACATTCTTCTCAAGTGCACATGGAACTTTCTCCAGAATCGACCACATACTGGGACACAAATTGGGTCTGAACCGATACCAATAGACTGGGATCACCCACTGCATACTCTCAGAGCATACTGCCTTGAAAATAGAACTAAATCACAACAATAAGTTTGGCAGGACCTCAAACACATAGAGGTGAAGGATCATCCTGCTAAAAGATGAAAGGGTCAACCAGGAAATTAAGGAAGAATTAAAAAGATTCATGGAAACTAATGAGAATGAAGACACAAACGTTCAAAATCTTTGGGATGCAACAAAAGCAGTCCTAAGGGGGAAATACATCGCAATACAAGCATCCATTCAAAAACTGGAAAAAACTCAAATACAAAAGCTAACCTTACACATAAAGGAGCTAGAAAAAAACAGCAGATATATCCTACACCCAACAGAAGAAGAGACTTAATTAAAATTCGAGCAGAACTCAAGGAAATCGAGACCAGAATAAATGTGGAACAGATCAACAGAACCAGGAGTTGGTTCTTTGAACAAATTAATAAGATAGATAAACCATTAGCCAACCAGATTAAAAAGAAGATAGAGAAGACTCAAATTAATAAAATCATGAATGATAAAGGAGAGATCACTACCAACACCAAGGAAATACAAACGATTCTAAAAACATATTATGAACAGCTATACGCCAATAAATTAGGCAATCTAGAAGAAATGGACGCAATCCTAGAAAGCCACAAACTACCAACTGGAACAGGAAGAAATAGAAAACCTAAACAGGCCAATAACCAGGGAGGTAATTAAGCGGCCATCCAAAACCTCCCACGACACAAAAGTCCAGGGCCAGATGGCTTCCCAGGGGAATTCTATCAAACGTTTAAAGAAGAAACCATACCTCTCCTACTAAAGATGTTTGGAAAGATAGAAAGAGATAGAGTACTTCCAAATTCATTCCATGAGGCCAGCATCACCTTAATTTCAAAACCAAAGACCCCACCAAAAAGGAGAATTACAGACCAATATCCCTGATGAACATGGATGCAAAGATTCTCAACAAGATACTAGCCAATAGGATCCAACAGTACATTAAGAAAATTAATCACCATGACCAAGTAGGATTTATCCCCGGGACACAAGGCTGGTTCAACACTCGTAAAACAATCAATGTGATTCATCATATCAGCAAGAGAAAAACCAAGAACCATATGATCCTCTCATTAGATGCAGAGAAAGCATTTGACAAAATACAGCATCCATTCCTGATCAAAACACTTCAGAGCGTAGGGATAGAGGGAACGTTCCTCGACATCTTAAAAGCCATCTACGAAAAACCCACAGCAAATATCATTCTCAATGGGGCAGCACTGGGAGCTTTTCCCCTAAGATCAGGAACAAGACAGGGATGTCCACTCTCACCACTGCTATTCAACATAGTACTGGAAGTCCTAGCCTCAGCAATCAGACAACAAAAAGACATTAAAGGCATTCAAATTGGAAAAGAAGAAGTCAAACTCTCCCTCTTCACTGATGACATGATTCTCTACCTAGAAAACCCAAATCCTACACCCCAAGATTGCTAGAACACATACAGCAATTGGTAGCATTGCCAGATACAAAATCAATGCCCAGAAATCAATGGCATTTCTATACACTAACAATGATACTGAAGAAAGAGAAATTAAGGAGTCAATCTCATTTACAATTGCACCCAAAAGCATAAGATACTGAGGAGTAAACCTAACCAAGGTGGTAAAGGATCTATACCTTAAAAACTATAGAACACTTCTGAAAGAAATTGAGGAAGACACAAAGAGATGGAAAAATATTCCATGCTCATGGATTGGCAGAATTAACATTGTGAAAATGTCAATGCTACCCAGGCAATGTACACTTTTAATGCAAACCCTACCAAAATACCATGGACTTTCATCAGAGAGTTAGAACAAATTATTTTAAGATTTGTGTGGAATCGTGATCCCTGGGTGGCACAGCGGTTTGGTGCATGCCTTTGGCCCAGGGCGCAATCCTGGAGACCAAGGATCGAATCCCATGTCAGGCGCCCGGTGCATGGAGCCTGCTTCTCCCTCTGCCTGTGTCTCTGCCTCTCTCTCTCTCTCTCTGAATGTGAGTATCATTAAAAAGAAAGATTTGTGTGGGATCAGAAAAGACTCCGAATACCAGGGGAATTGTAAAAAAGACAAACATATCTAGGGGCATCATAATGCCAGATTTCAGGTTGTACTACAAAGCTGTGGTCATCAAGACAGTGTCGTACTGGCACAAAAACACACATAGATCAATGGAACAGAATAGAGAACCCAGAAGTGGACCCTAACTTTATGGTCAACCAATATTCGATAAAGGGGTAAAGACTATCCATTGGAAGAAAGACAGTCTCTTCAATAGAAGGTGCTGGGAAAATTGGACATGCACATGCAGAATAATGAAACTACACCACTCACTTTCACCATACACAAAGATAAACTTAAAATGGATGAAAGATCTAAATGTGAGACAAGAGTCCATCAAAATCCTAGAGGAGAACAAAGGCAATACACTTTTTGAACTCAGCCACAGTAACTTTTTGCAAGATTCATCCACGAATGGAAAAGAAACAAAAGCAAAAATGAATTATTGTGACTTCATCAAGATAAGATGCTTTTGCACAGCAAAGGATACAGTGAACAAAACTAAATGACAACCTACAGCATGGGAGAAGATATTTGCAAAAGACGTATCAGATAAAGGGCTAGTTTCCAAAATCTATAAAGAACATCTTAAACTCAACACCAAAGAAACAAACAATCCAATCATGAAATGGGCAAAACACATGAAGAGAAATCTCACAGATGAAGACATAGACATGGCCAACATGCACATCAGAAAATGCTCTGCATCACTTGCCATCAGGGAAATACAAATCAAAACCACAATGAGATACCACCTCACACCAGTGAGAATGGGGAAAATTAACAGGGCAGGAAACCGCAAATTTTGGAGAGGATGTGGAGAAAAGGGAACCATCTTACACTGTTGGTGGGAATGTGAACTGATAAAGCCACTCTGGAAAACTGTGTGGAGGTTCCTCAAGGAGATAAAAATAGACCTGCCCTACGAACCAGCAATTGTAATGTTGGGGATTTACCTCAAAGATTCAGATGCAATGAAACGCTGGGACACCTGAACCCTGATGTTTATAGCAGGAATGTCCACAATAGCAAAACTGTGGAATGAGCTTTTGTGTCCATTGAAAGATGAATATAAAGAAGATGTGGTTTATGTATACAATGGAATATTACTCAGCCATTAGAAACGACAAATACCAACCATTTACTTCAACGTGGATGGTACTGGAGGGTATTATGCTGAGTGAAGTAAGTCAATCGGAGAAGGACAAACAGTGTATGCTCTCATTCATTTGGGGAAAATAAATAATAGTGAAAGGGAATATAAGGGAATGGAGTAGAAACGTGTGGGAAATATCAGAAAGGGAGACAGAACATAAATACTCCTAACTCTGGGAAACGAACTAGGGGTGGTGGAAGGGGAGGGGGATAGGGGGTGTGGGTGAATATTTGACGGGTACTGAGGGGGACACTTGACGGGATGAGCACTAGGTGTTATTCTGTACATTGGACAATTGAACACCAATAAAAAATAAATTTATTAAAAAAAAAGTTCCAACAACTAAATATTTATGCTGCCAACATGGTAGTACCTAAATATAGAAACCAATTAACAACAAACGTACAGGAACTCACTGATAATAATATAATGACAGGGGATTTTAACAACCACTTATGTTAAAGAACTGATCATCTATGCAGAAAATATATAGGGGAACAATAGCCTTGACACACTGGACCACAGGGACTCCACAGATATAGTCTGAATTTCTTAATAAAGCAGAATACACATTCCTTTCAAGTGCAAATGGGACATTCTCAAGAACAGATCATATCATGGCCCACAAATCAGCCCTCAACAGGTACAACAGGTACAAGAAGGATGGTATCACACCATGTACATTTTCGGACCACGAGGCTATGAAATGCAAAGTCAACAGTAAGAAAAATTTGGACAGACCAAAAATACGTGGAGATTATGAATATCCTAATAGAGAATGAATGCAGCAACCAGGAAATTAAAGAGGAAATTTAAAATAAATGAAAATGAAAACATGTTTCTCCAAACCTCTAGGATGTAGCAAAGGCAGTCCTACGAGGGAAGTATATAACAATATAGGCCTACCTCAAGAAACAAGATGTCTCCAATACACAACCGAACCCTACAGCTAAAGAGGCTGGAAAAGGAAAAGCATACAAAGCCTAAAGCCTGCAGAAGAAGGGAAAAAATAAAGATGAGAGGAGAAATAAACAATACAGAAACAACAAAACAGTAGAAGGGAATAATGAAACTAAGAGCTGATTCTTCAAAAAAATTAATAAAATGGATCAAGCCCTAGCCAGCCTTATCAACGAGAAAAGAGAAAAGAAATAAATAAATAAAATCACAAATGAGAGAAGAGAGATCACAATCAACACCAGAAAAATAAGACAATTATAAGGGAATACTATGAAAGATTATACATTAACAAACCGAAAGACCTGGAAGGAATGGACAAATCCCTAGAAATGCGCAGATGAGCAAAACTGAAATAGGAAGAAATAGAAAATGTGAACTGACCCATAAATAGCAAAGGAATTTAATCAGCAAGGCACCTGGGTACCTCAGTGGTTGAGCATCTGCTTTGGCTCAGGTCATGATCCTGGGGTCCTGGGGGAGCACGTCCCACATCAGGCTCCCTGCATGGAGCCTCAGTTTTCCCCTGCCTGTACCTCTGCCTCTCTGTGTCTCGCATGAATCCATAAATAAAAATATTTAAAAGAGAAAAAAGATAAAAAGATGAGAAAGGACCCAAATAAAATCACAAATGAGAAAAGAGAAATAACAACCAACACTAGAGAAATACAAATGTTTACAAGAGAACATAATGAAAAATTATATGCCAGCAATCTAGACCCTGGGAGAAATAGATCAATTCCTAGAAATATATAACATAGCAAAAATGAAAAAGGAAGAAATAAGAAACTTGAACAGACAGATAACCAGCAAAGAAATTGAATCAGCAATCAAGAATCTCCCAACAGGAGACCCTAAGATCAATAGAACAGAATGGAAAGCCGAAACAAGATACAAACCTGTAACTCTATGATCCATTAATCGACAACAAGGCAGGAAGGAATATCCAGAGGCACAAAGACAGTCTCTTCAACAAACCCTAACCCTGACCCCAGGATAAGAACAAATGGTGTTGGGAAACCAGGCAGCCACATGCAGAAGAATGGAACTGGACCACTTTCTTACACCATATTTATAAAAAATAAATTCAAAATGGATGAAAGGCCTAAATGTGAGACCTGAAACCATACAAAGAAGAAGAGATAGGCAGCAACATCTTTGACATTGGCCATTGGATCTTCTTTCTAGATATGCCTCTGAGTTGAGGGAAACAAGAGCAAAAATACTATTGGGACTTCATCAAATTGAAAGCTTCTGCAAAGTGAAAGAAACAACCAACGCTAAAAGGCAACATAGGGATCCCTGGGTGGTGCAGCGGTTTGGTGCCTGTCTTTGGCCCAGGGCGCGATCCTGGAGACCCGGGATCGAATCCCACATCGGGCTCCCGGTGCATGGAGCCTGCTTCTCCCTCTGCCTATGTCTCTGCCTCTCTCTCTTTCTCTCTCTGTGACTATCATAAATAAAAAATAAATAAATAAAAATAAAAGGCAACATACAAAATGAAAGGAGATATTTGTAAACAACACATCCAATAAAGAGTTAGTATGCAAAATACGTAAAGCAAATATAAATCTCAGCATCCTAAACACAAATTATCCAACTGCAGATGGGCAGAAGACATGAATGGACTTTGTCTCTGTCAAGACATCCAATGGCCACCAGACACAGGGAAAGACACTCAGCGTCACCCATCATCAGGGAAATGCAAATGAAAACCACAATAAGATGTCACCTGACAGCCGTCAGAATGGCTAAAATTAACAACAGAAGAAACAACAGGTATTGTTGAGGCTATGGAGAAGAGGGAGCCCCTTACACTCCTGGTGGGCATGCGAACAGGTGCAGCCACTGTGGAAAACACTGTGCAGGGTCCTTGAGAAGTTAAAAATAGGGGATCCCTGGGTGGTGCAGTGGTTTGGAACCTGCCTTTGGCCCATGTTGTGATCCTGGAGACCCGGGATCGAATCCCACACCGGACTCTCAGTCCATGGAGCCTGCTTCTCCCTCTGCCTGTGTCTCTACCTCTCTCTCTGTGACTATCATAAAAAAATTTAAAAAAGAAGTTAAAAATAGAGCTACCCTATGATTCCAAAATTGCAGAGCTAGGTATTTACCCCGAGAATACAAAACTCGTTTAGTAGATTCCAAGTAGGACACGCAGACCAGTGTTTGTAGCAGCATTATCAACAAGAGCCAAACTGTGGATACAGGCCACATGTCCATCGACTGATGAATGGGCAGAGACGATGTGGTAAATATACCCACTGCGACATCACTGGGTCAACAGAAGCGATGAAATGAAGCCATTTACAATGACGTGGGAGAAGTGGAAAGGACTTATGCTAAATGAACTCAGTCAGTCAGAGAAAGACAGATACCAAATACCATACAATTGCATTCACATGTGAATTTTAAGAAACCAAACAAACTGGCAAAGGGGCACAGGGGGGGATGAGAGAAACAAACAAAAAAACACACTCTTAACCACAGAGAATAAACTAATAAATACCAGAGGAAGGTGGGGGGGATGGGGAATCAGGGGATGGGGATAGTGGAGGGCACCTATGACCAGTACCAGGCGTTGTATCCAAGGGTTGAATCACTATGTGGTAAACCTGAAACTATATCATACTGTGTTTACAAACAGGAATTCAAGTAAATCTTTAAAATAATAATTGGTAGTATTGATGAAACATGTGCGCACTAGGGCCTGTTAGCATCGGAAATATCTCATTGAAACAGAGCCCAACACCCTGCTTCCCCAGAAATACTTAAGGACAAGGAATTGGAGCCCACAGACCACAAAATGAAATGTTGACTGGACTTTAGCAAGTCCTGAAAAACTCACTCAACCCTCTTTCACTGTAGGCGGGACCGCGGGCTGGTGCAGCCACCCTGGAAACAGTGTGGAGGCTCCTCAGTAAGTTACAAATAGAGCCGCCCTGCGACCAGTAGGTGAATGGCCTGGAGCTGACTCTAAAGATATAGATGCAGTAAGACTCGGGACACCTGCACCCCAATGTCCACAACAGCCGGGTCCACAGTAGCCACACTGTGTGAAGTATCTCGGTGCCCTCAGGCAGATGATGGATAAAGAGGATGGGAGATAGATGATGGTCATAGAGAGAGGAATGGTACCTAGCTATCAAAGAGAAGGAAATCTTGCCATTTGCAATGACATGGATAGAACTAGAGAAATCATGTTAAGTGAAACAAGTCAGCCGGAAAAGAGAATGACCGTGTGGTGTCATTCATAGGTGGAATTAAAGAAGCAAAGCAGATGAACATCTGTGAAGGAAGGAAATCAAATAACATGAAAACAGATGCAGGAAATACAGACACTTAATGATAGGAAACAAACTGAGGGTCGCTGGAGGGTAGGGGACAGGTGAGGGGATCACAGGGGACAGGCATGAAGGAGGGCACATGATGTCACGTGCACTGCTGTTATCTCCAACTGGTGAATCCCTGAATTCTTCCTCTGAAAGTATAATACACTATACATTACTTAATTAATTTAATTTAATTAAGTTAAAAAATAATTTGTATCAGAGCACATTTCCTTCTAGACTCTCAGTTTTGCTCATTCAGCTTATACCGAGACCACCCACCGTGGGTGTGGTTTGTCTAAATAGGCCCCATGCCTCGTCCATGGCCCAGCCCAGGGCTAGAACTCACGACCCCGAGATCAGGACCGGAGGTGAGGTCAGGAGCCGGATGCTTAACCAACGGAGCCAGCCAGGGGCCAGAGAACCACACTGCTTTATCCTGTGTCTCTGTGACATCATTTGAAATAGGAAAGTGCTGCATCCCGGTCTCTCCTGCTTCTCCAATACTGATTTGCTGTCCGGGGTCATTTGTGGGGGCGGAGGGATGTTACAGGGTTTTTTTTTTTCCTATTTATAGGATCTGCCACCATGATTTGACAGGAATGACATTGAAATAGAGGGTGGCTTCAGGAACTGCGGACATTTTCACAAGATGAGGCCCCACCCACGAGCCCAGGACGGCCTCCCAGAGCCTGGTATGGCTCAGTGCACAAGTCTTGTGCTCCTTTGGCTCAGTCTCATTATTTATTCTCTGTGATGCTCCTGAGAAGGGAGTCACATCCATCATTTCCATCCTGAGTGCTCATTGTCAGGACACAGCAAGCCCAACAATAGAATAAAAACTGAGCACAGAAGAAAACTAGAGAATCCCTTCCTGTAGAAATAAAAGAACTAAAATCTAGTCAGGCCAATGTTAAAAATGCTATAACTGAGATGGAGTCCCAAGTGGAAGCCTTAAAAACAAGGAAGGTTCGGGACCACAGACACAGAAGTAGGGAAGTCAACCACTTATTAAAACAATAACATTCATGTCATAGGAGACTCAGAAGATGAAGGGAGAGAAAAGGTAGGCCTTGCTCAGACATTAGAAACGACAAATACCCACCGTTTGCTTCAACGTGGATGGAACTGGAAGGTATTATGCTGAGTGAAGTAACTCAATCGGAGAAGGACAAACATTGTATGTTCTCATTCACTTGGGGAATATAGATAATAGAGAAATGGAATATAAGGTAACGGAGAAGAAATGTGTGGGAAATATCAGAAATAGAGACAGAACATAAAGACTCCTAACTCTGGGAAATGAACTAGGGGTGATGGAAGGGGAGGAGGGCGGGGGTGGGGTGAATCCATGACGGGTACTGACGGGCTGAGCACTGGGTGTTATTCTGTATGTGGGCAAATTGAACACCAATAAAAAGTAAATTTATTATTAAAAAAAAAAGAAAGAAAAAGTGGCATCTGTGTGGCTCAGTCAGTTAAGCTTCTGCCTTAGGCTCAGATCATGATCCAGGTCCCAAGGCAGGCTCCCTGTTCAGCAGTGAACCTGATTCTCCCTCTCCATCTGCCTCTCTCGCTCATGGTTTATCTCTCCTCTCTCTTTCAAATAAATAAATGACATCTTTTAAAAGAAACAAACAAACTCAGAAGGAAGAGAAATCTCCCATGTAGAAGAATTTCAAAGAAGTTGTGCAGACATTCCACCCTCAAGTTGATTAGCATAGCCTCCCAATCTTATGTATGGAATACACATAGTAACTTCCTTCTACAAAATATAATATGAAAATATTTATATAAAAATGATAATATAATAATACTAATAATACTAATAGGAATCACTTTACTACGGAGAAAGCTGACAAACACTACCTCAGCAAGATGATCAGATCGATACCAAGACTGATAAATCATGTTGATAATATCTATCCTTTATATGATATACTAAAAATGGCATTATATATCTGTATATAATCCACAAAAAGAGTTCAATCATGAGATAAACAACAGACATTTCCCAACTGAGGTAAATTTTACAAAATACTCTACTTCTCAAAGTGTTCCAGTTCAACGACAACAAGGAAAGGCTGAAAGACTTCACAATCCAGAGGAGCCTAAGAAAACATGAGTACAAATGGAATGTGATATGAGGGATGGTAACTTAGCAAAAACTAAGGAAATCTGAATAAAGTATGGTCTTTGGTTAATGCGAATATTTTAATATTGATTCAAGGATAATATTTGTACCTTCCTAATATACCACCACCATCATATCCCTACCCCACAACATCCACCCCCACACCATCAGCCCCCAGCAAGGACCCAGTGCAGTTGCCCCCTGTGGGACATGCTCAGCCTCCCCGGGGTTCTCTGGATACCCTGCTCCCATCAGAAGCCCGATTGTCCCATAGAGAACCCAGAGATTGCAGGGAGGAGAGAAGGCAGCGATCCCCGAAAGGCTGGGTGTAGGTGAGTGGTGCAGAGGACACATTGGGCCCTGTCTCCGCCCACTGTCCCTCCTGGAGGGCGGCACACCCTGCACAGGACACCAGGCCCTAACCCAGAGTGACCTGGGCTGACCTGGCTCTGCACTCTGTGGGGGCTAGGTTGATTTGAGCTCCTCCCAGGCCCAACACAAAGACTAATGGGATCCAGGCCCCCAAGGTCCTGGCCAGCCCTGGATTCTGGCCCCAAGCTGAGTGAGCCCTCTCACAGCTGGATGTGGCCTCCTGGGCCCTGGGCATGCCCCACAGATCCAGGTTGCTAACCTAGGGCAGGCCTGGGGATCCCGGGACACCCCAGGGTGGGGAGAGGATGGATAGGCCAGTTGGCCCCACCCGACCCCACACCAGGAGGCTGGCTCTTCCAGGTATTGGGGCCCCAGAGGGCCCAAGGCAGGGGTTCAGCTGCCCTGCGGGGGCCCAGTGCAGGAGCCCATAAGCTGCAGGTCCAGGTCATCTCTGCTGTCTTTAGAACAGTCACTCAGGCTGAAATCTCAGGACACACGCCCCCACCCGGAGTCCACACATGCTCCCACGATGTGGACTCTAGTACCCGCCCCTCCACACCGTGTGATTCTTGCCCTCCCCTAAAGGACAGAAAGGTCTCCCTCCCCAGGGGAAGGCGCGTATTAGGCTCTGAGCCCCTTTGCTGTAGAAAGTCAATAAAGTGTTGTGCGAAAATGCACAGCCAGCCCGTTTCTGTGTCTCCCAGAACTCTATGCATGGAGTGTGGAGAGACACCCAGAGAGGAGGATGGGGCACCATCCAGGCCCCAAACAGCCCCTGCAGGGGCGCCACCAGGTACACAGAGCTGACATCCCCACGTGCCTTCCAGGGGCAGCCAGACGCCAGGGTCAGGACCCCACAGACTTTACTTGATCTCAGGCTGTGTCCCCCGGGCCAGGAGGGGATGGGACAGAGTGACAGCCAGGGAGCTTCAGGTCACCAGGGTCTGTGCACAGCGACCTGGGAGGTCTGTGCTCCCTCTGTCCTGAGGGCCGAGGATGGCCGAGTTCTGGGGCACTTATTACCCTCCCCGCATCCCCATGCCTGTGTGCCTGGGGCACAGAGGGCCTGCGGGGCGTTCAGCGTGGCCCTGGAAGGGATGTCAGGACACCACGCCCTGGTGTTGTGCCCAAGATTGTAAATCAGGGAAACCACCAAGGAGCCCACACCGATGGAAACTCCCGAGGGTTTCTTTACAAGCTGGAGCTTGGGTGTAATTGCACCCAACACAGCGGAGCAGGGACGTGGATCCTGAGACTAAGAGGCATAGCAGCTTTATAGAGGCCAGTGGCCCATGGGATATGCAGAAAGTTGCACAGTCATGCCGGTCCACACGCAGGTGGCCGACTGAATTACACCTTACCCTATAGTATCCACTTGAGCTGGCCTATTACTTTGGTCAGAATTGTCGCACAGCTTTGGGGGGCACAAAGCAGGGTTACATTGTTATGAGCCGATTTCCGAATAGGGTGTGCCCAGCGGCCTGACTAGGGTGGGGCAGCGCCTTAAGCAATAAGCAGCTCATGTGGAGGTCATAGGGGAGGTGGCAGGTGTAGCACAAAATGGAATCAGTCCTGCTCTGCTTGTCCAGGGGTAGGGGATTTTTGTTAACTTTCCTGGGTCCCACACTTACAGCTCACGAACCTGGGTCACCCTCACCAGGTGGACTCAGCCTGCACACCTTGTGGTTCTGGATCTCTCATACCAGTGTGTGGAGGGCACCGTCCTCGCCCTAGTGAGTAGGGGCTGGGTGAGCATGGGACTCGCCAGAAGGCCAGGCAGCACAGGGGACCGAGAACCCCAGCCCTGACCCCAACTCGAATCCCACACACAGGCAGCAACAGGGTTCCCCATCATGGGCAGCCAGCTCCTCAGGATCTCCCCCCAGGGTGGTGCTGAGGTCTGACTCACTGCTGGAGAGGCATCTGGGAGAAGAGAAACAGCTGGCGCTCAGCGGGACCCCCTGCCGGACATGGGAATTTGGCCGAGACGGAACTTCCAGCTCAGCTGACCCTCCAGCAGAAAGTCACTGCAGGAGCGAGCCCCGAGTCAGGCAAGGAGAGCCCAGCTATCTGCCCAGCGCCAGCACCAGAAATGATGTTGTGCCAACCATTTCGGCATTTGGGTGACCCAGCCAGAGGATCAGATAGCTGCACATGATATCTGCATGTGATAGACACACACACAACCCAAAACCAACAAAAGTCGGAATCCCCCCAATGTTGTCAAACAGCAGCCGGATGGTTACATATACCACGCTGTGGTCCCCAATAGGATACATGGTAGACGCTATAAACCATGACTGCAGAGGTACTGGAGGCACGGAGATGTGCCTGCTGGGTTTCAAAAAGGAGCACAGAGAGGCAGGAATCATCCTACAGAGGGGGTGCCCCTCCTAGGAAAGGACACCATGTCCCTGTGAAGGCTACAGATGGTGAAATCTGTCCTCCTCTCTTTCAGCTTCTGGTTTTCCTCTTCTTTTGTTCTTCCTAATTCTAGTTTAGCCTCCACCCTGCATCCAAGACAATGACCAAAGAGGCTTCATTATGACATCGCGTCCTAAAAGGAGGCTGAGCTCTGGCTACCGGGTTCAGAAATGGTCATTGCCTAGGTGTATGCTGATCCCCCGAACTTGTGGCTTTGTGGCTCTTCTCTCCCTACAGAATGAGGGGAACCACAGGTCTTACAATGAAAGACGCCCACTTCCCATCGGGCGGGACTATCCCTTGTGGAGGACGTCATCTGGGCCAAGTAGTACAAGCGGGGTGATCAAGAATAGTTCGCAGGTGAGACATAAGCAAACACTTACCTTTGATGTCATGATTTATTTGTTCATCCATTTATTATTTGTTAAATAATTTCGTTTCATGTCCTCTCTATACCCAACATGGAGTTCAAACTCACAACCCTGAGATCAAGATCCCCCAACCAGGCCAGCCAGGCACCCCAGTGCCATGTTTCATAACTCTTTGCTTCCTTGCCTATCTCTGCATCGAACTGGAACATTGAGTCCTTGACGGGAAGCTTTAGTTACCTCCGAATCCTAGAACGTTCTCACTGTATCCCAATCCTAGATTGACATTTACCATTGAATAGCACTTTAAATAAATAGTAAAATAACTACTACAGTAAAGGAAATTATCAACTTTTCACGTGTGTGGGCCCTGCTCCCTGGGCTCCCAGGGAAGCTATGGTTTCTTTCACATTGATCAGGTCCAAATGACTCCACCACACCTCAAAGCGTGGGCTCAGTTTCTGCCCTGACACATGCAAGACCCCTGCTTCAATTAACATGTATCAATCAATCAAAGAGAGTCTGACCGGATCTGTGTGGTTCGTAAGAACATGGGACTCTTGTTCTTGGGGTAGCAAGTTCAAGCCCCATGTTGGCTGTAGAGATTACAGAAAAATAAAATCTTAAAAAAAATCAATCAGTTGATCTTGGGGAGACACAGCCCTGGATCCCACAAGGGCAGAGAGCCAACTGACGGGTCTACGCACAATATTATAAGCAGCAGTGCACAAAATCTGAACTTTTAGAAGTCTCCTAGAGTGGGGGACACACCAGCCTTAAGGTGTTCAGGTGGAGAAGTGGGGGGCAATCCCTGGAGCGACAGGGTGGGCTCAGGATCCCAGGGGTCCCAAGGACAGTGGCGCCAACTGTTCCCAGGCACAGGAGCAGGAACCTGGCTGAGAGCAGCAGGACTCGGGCCAGCTGTCTGCCCTGTGTGGCCATAAGCTGCAAACCCCTGTGCAGTCACGGGGCCCAGTTCCTGGGACAGGCCAGCAAAGGCCAGGAGTGCGAGGAAACCCTCCTGGGCAGGAAGAGCACAGGGCTTCACCAGGGCAGCCCCTAAAATTTGGAGTTTTAAAATTCAGTCACTTGTCTGTGTGGAGGCTGAGAAAATTGAGGCCGTTCCACTTTAAGTTCACTGTTAGCACAAGAACTGCCATCCCAGGACCCTGTGAATAAGAGCTAAAATTTACATTACTTCAGTTACAGGAAAAAAAGAAAAAAACAGCTTACAGCTTAAGGTCCCAGAAAGCCCCATATTAGAATGAGAATAGAGCTCAATGCCCTTGAAGGCCTCATGTCAAAATGTAAACAGAACTTGAGGAATTCCTCCAGCCCTTCTGGAGGTCCCTGAGACCAGCCCTTAAACCTAAGCTAAAACCCACCTTGGGGTCCAAGTCCCTGCTCCGCTGTGTGGGGTATACTTGGACCCAAGCTCGAGTTTGTAAATCAACCCTCGTGTGTTTGCATCGGTGTCGGCTCCTTAGTTGTTTCTCCGATTCGCAATCTTGGGCACAACAACCCCAAGTCCCCTCCCCACCTGGGCTGATCCCCTGTTCCCTCCAACCCAGGCTGACCTTCAGTCACCTCCTGCCCACAGCAGCTCGGCACAGGCCCTCAGAGAGGTCCCACGGCCACGGTGGGCACTCTGGCCGTCCCCGGCCTCCCAGGAGAAGAAAGGAGGTTTCGGTAGGACACACTCCCATGGTGGCCCAGGGCTCCCTGCCCAGGATGGCAGCTGGTGACAGGCCATGGTCTGTGTCCCTGATGCCGGCTCCTCCTCCCGGTTTTCCTGCAGGAAATGAAGGAGGAGGCCTCGTCTCCTACAGGGACATCACGCAGATAGACCTGGACATCAACAGGACGTCGGCAGCCAAATCATGTTTTGGGACTGCTAGGGGGTGGGGTGAGGCTGCTGAGTCAGGGGGCTTCAGGGCCCCGGGGGAGGCCCAGGGGCTTCTGGGTAGGGAACACAGGGCTTAAGAGGCCGGGGAAGCAACAGCAGCCAGCAACACACCACTGTATGGTAGGGTGCCGGGATGACCCCTGTGCCCCAACTCCCAGGGCTTCGGGGATGAGGAGGTCACTACATTGGTGCCTCTAGGGGTTTCCATGGGAGCTGAACTCCAAAGGGGCGAGAGACGGCCCCTTGAAAAGCAGGGGGCTGCAGTGGGGCCCGTGGAGGGCAGTAACCAGACCTGGGGACAGGCGTCATGGCCATGGCTGCAACAGGACACACATCGATCCGATGAGGGTCAGACAGGTCAGGGTGATACCCACACTCGGTGTTTTATATATATCTAAATTCTATGCATTTAATTTGAGACAATTTGCAATTTGTAAACATACATAGTATGATGACCCCCAGATAATGCCCCCGGTCCAGCCAGCCCCCTGCACTGACCACACGGGGCCCCAGGGGCAGGTGTCACAGCAAACCCCAGACTGGGGTCGCCTTTATCTGTAGACGTATCCGTGTGCGTCCGAGAGAATGTGGATGCCCTGTATCGGCAGGCCCCCCACGCCATCCCCCTCATTCCCCACCCCCACACCATCCCCCTTCATCATCATCCCCAATGGCATCCTACCTATACCACCCCCCTCACACCCACACAGCCCCACACAATCCCCACCCACACTATACCACCCACCATCCCCCCTACACCATCCCCCACACTCCACCACCATCATGCCCCTGCCCCCACAACATCCACCCCCACACCATCTGCCCCCAGCAAGGACCCAGTGCAGCTGCCCCCTGTGGGACATACTCAGCCTCACCAGGGTTCTCTGGATACCCTGCTCCCATGAGAAGACCGGGTTTCCCATAGAGTACCCAGGGGTTGCAGGAAGGAGGGAAGGCAGGGAGCCCCCGACAGGGTGGGTGCAGGTGAGTGGTGCAGAAGACCCACTGTGCCCTGCCTCAACCCACTGTCCCTCTTGGAGAGCGGCACACCCTGCATAGGACACCAGCCCCTAACCCAGAGGGACATGGGCTGGCTTGGCCCCGGGCTCTGTGGGGACTGGGGGGATTTGAGTCCCCCCAGGCCCAACAGAAAGACTAACGGGATCCAGCCCCCATGGCCCTGGCCAGCCCTGGATTCTGGCCCCAGGCTGAGAGAGCCCTCCCACAGCTGGATGTAGCCCTCCTGGGCATGCCCAACACGTGCCTAGGTCGCTGACCTAGGGCAGGCCTGGGGATCCCGGGACACCCCAGGTAGGGGAGTGGAGGGGTAGGCTGGTGGGCCCCACCCACACCAACACGAGGAGAGAGGCTCCACCAGTTTCTGGGGCCCCAGGGGGCCCAAGTCCGGGGTCCAGCTTCCCTGCGGGGACCCAGCAGCAGGAGTCCATGAGCTGCAGGTCCAGGTCAGCTCTGCTGTCATCAGAACTGTCTCTCATGCTGAAACCTCAGGACACGTCCCCACCCTGAGTCCAAACATGCTCCCAGGTGGGGGACTCCAGCACCAGCCCACGCCCCACATGTGATTCTTGCCCTCCCCTAAAGGACAGAAAGGTCTCCTTCCCCAGGGGAAGGCACGCACCCTTGGCTCTGAGCCCGTTTGCTGTAGAAAGTCAATAAAGTGTTGTGGTGTGAAAATGCACAGCGAGCCCATTTCTGTGTCTCCCAGAACTCTGTGTAGAGGGTGTGGAGAGACCCCGAGAGAGGAGGAGGGGGTACATCCATGCCCCAAACAGCCCCTGCAGAGGCGCTGCCAGGCACACCCAGCTGACAGTCCACATGTGCATTCCAGGGCGGCCAGATGCCAGGGTCAGGCCCCACAGACTTTACTGGGACTCAGCCTGTGCCCCGCAGGCCAGGAGTGGCTGGAACAGAGTGACAGCCAGGGAGCCTCAGGTCACCAGGGTCTGTGGAAAGCAACCTGGGAGGTCTGTGCTCCCTCTGTCCAGGGAGCCGGGGCTGGCCGGGTTCCGGGGCACTTCCTCCACTCCCTGCATCCCTGTGCCTGTGTGCCTGGGGCACAGAGGGCCTGCGGGGTGGTAGCTTGTGTTGTGCCCAAGGTTGCGAATCTGAGAAACCACCAAGGAGCCCACACCGATGCAAACTCCCAAGGGTTTCTTTACAAGCTGGAGCTTGGGTTCAAGTGCACCCGACACAGAGGAATAGGGACTTGGACCCCAAGACTAAGAGGCGTAGCAGCTTTATAGGAGCCAATGGCCCATTGGAATGTTGAAAGATGCGTAGTCATGTCGGTCTACACGCAGGTGGCCGATTGAATTACACTTTACCCTATAGTATCGACTTGAACTGGCCTATTACTTTGGTCAGAATTGGCACGCAGTTTTGTGGGGCACAAAACAGGGTTACATTGTTATGAGCCGATTTCGGATTAGGGAGTGCCCAGCGGCTTGAGTCGGGTGGGGCAGCACCTTAAGCCAAAAGCAAGTCATGTGGGGTCATAGAGGAGATGGCAGGTTGAGCACAAAATGGAATCAGTCCTGCTCTGCTTGTTCAGGGGTAAGGGATTTTTGTTAATTTCCTGCATCCCACACTTCAGCTCACGCACGTGGGCCACGCTCACAAGGTGTACTCAGCGTGCACACCTTGTGGTGCTAGATCTCTCACACAAGGGTGCGGAGGGCACCCTCCTCGCCCTAGTGAGTAGGGGCTGGGTGAGCATGGGGCTCGGCCTGAAGGCCAGGCAGCACAGGGGACCGAGGAACCCCAGCCCCATCCCCACCCAGACTCCCAAATACAGGCAGCACCAGGGCTCCCCCCCATGGGCAGCTGGCTCCTCAGGAGCTCCCACCAGGGCGGCCCTGAGGTCTGGCTCCCTGCTAGAGAGGCATTGGGGAGAAGATAAGCAGCCAGCGCATGGCAGGACCCACTGCCCCACATGGGAATATGGCCAAGGCGGACCTTCCAGCTCAGCTGACCCTCCAGCAGAAAGTCACTGCAAGAGCGAGCCCTGGGTCTGCCAGGAGAGCCTAGATAGCCACCCAGTGTCAGCACCAGAAATGATGTTGTGCCAACCATTTGGGCATTTGGGTGACCCAGCCAGAGGATCCGATAGCTGCACGTGATAGCTACATGTGATAGACACACACACAACCCAAAACCAACAAAAGTCGGAATCCCCCCAATGTTGTCTAACAGCAGCCAGATGGTTACATACATGACGCTGTTGTCCCCAATAGGATACATGGAAGACGCAATAAACCATGACTGCAGAGGTGCTAGAGGCACAGAGATGTGCCTGCTGGTTTCAAACAAGGAGCACAGAGGGGCAGGAAGCATCCTACGGAGGGGAGGCCCCTCCGTGGAAAGGACATCATGTCCCTGTGAAGGCTAAGGATGGTGAAATCTGTCCTCCTCTCTTTTAGCTTCTGGTTTTCCTCCTAAATGCCATTTTCCTCAATCATAAGACCAAAAATTTATTTTATGTTTTTAAATTTCTTTTTATTGGAGTCCAGTTTGTATGAATTCTTGCTTCATCAAGGGTGTCATTCAAGAGAGAAGGAGAGAGAAAGATTTTCCAGACAGGCAACATATAAAGGAGTTCATGACTACTTAACCAGTCCAGTAAGGAATTTTATTTTTTTTAATTTTTATTTATTTATGATAGTCAGAGAGAGAGAGAGGCAGAGACATAGGCAGAGGGAGAAGCAGGCTCCATGCACTGGGAGCCCGATGTGGGACTCGATCCCAGGTCTCCAGGATCGCGCCCTGGGCCAAAGGCAGGCATTAAACCGCTGCACCACCTAGGGTTCCCCAGTAAGGAATTTTAAAAGGCACTCCTCTAGTGGGGGAAAAAAAGAGACCAAAAGCAACAAAGACTAGAAAGGACCAGAGAACGTCACCAGAAACACCAACTCTTCCGGTAACACAAAGGCACAAAGTTCATACGTTTGAATAATCACTCTGAATGCTGATAGACTAAATGTTCCAATCAAAAGATAAAGGGTATCAGAGGGGAACAAAGACAGTCTCTTCAACAAACCCTAACCCTGACCCCAGGATAAGAACAAATGGTGTTGGGAAAACCAGGAAGCCACATGCAGAAGAATGAAACTGGACCGTTTTCTTACACCATATATATAAAAAATAAATTCAAAATGGATGAAAGATCTAAATGTGAGACCTGAAACCAATCAAAGAAGAAAAGATAGGCCGCGACGTCTTTGACATTGGCCACTGGATTTTCTTTCTAGATATGCCTCTGAGGTGAGGGAACAAAAGCAAAAATGCTATTGGGACTTCATCAAAATGAAAAGCTTCCGCAAAGTGAAGGAAACAACCAAAGCTAAAAGGCAACATACAAAATGAAAGGAGATATTGGTAAACAACACATCCACTAAAGAGTTAGTATGCAAAACACATAAAGGAAATATAAATCTCAAGATCCTAAAAACAAATTATGCAACTGGAGATGGGCAGAAAAATGAATGAACTTTGTCTCTGACAAGACAGCCAGATGGCCACCAGACACACGGAAGGACACAAAGCATCACCCATCATCAGGGAAATGCAAACCAAAAGCACAATGATATGTCACCTGACAGCCGTCATAATGGCTAAAATTAACAACACAAGAAACAACAGGTGTTGGTGAGGCAATGGAGAAAGGGTAGCCCCCTTACACTCCTGGTGGGCATGCGAACAGATGTAGCCACTGTGGAAAACAGTGTGGAAGGTCCTCCAGAAGTTAAAAAAAGGGGATCCTTGGGTGTTGCAGTGGTTTGGTGCCTGTCTTTGGCCCAGGGCGCGATCCTGGAGACCCGGGATCGAATCCCACTTTGGGCTCCCGGTGCATGGAGCCTGCTTCTCCCTCTGCCTGTGTCTCTGCCTCTCTCTCTGTGACTATCATAAAAAAAATTTTTAAAAAGAAGTTAAAAATAGAGCTACACTACGATTCCAAAATTGCACAGCTAGGTATTTACCCCAAGGATACAGAAGTTGTTTAGTAGATTCGAAGAGGGACACGCAGCCCAGTGTTTGTAGCAGCATTATCAACAAGAGCCAAACTGTGGATACAGCCCAGATGTCTATTGACAGAAAAATGGGCAGAGACGATGTGGTAAATATACACACTGCAACATGACTCGTTCATCAGAAGGGATAAAATGAAGCCATTTACAATGACATGGGAGAAGTGGAAAGGACTTATGCTAAATGAACTCAGTCAGAGAAAGACAGATAAGAAATACCATACAATTGCATTCACATGTGAATTTTAAGAAACCAAACAAATTGGCAAAGGGGCGGAGGGGGGGATGAGAGAGGCAAATAAATAAACACACTCTTAACCACAGAGAATAAACTAATAAATACCAGAGGAAGGTGGGGGGGATGGGGAACCAGGCCATGGGGATAGTGGAGGGCACCTGTGACCAGTACCAGGCGTTGTATCCAAGGGTTGAATCACTATGTGGTAAACCTGAAACTATATCATACTGTGTTTACAAACAGGAATTCAAGTAAAACTTTAAAATAATAATTGGTAGTATTGATGAAACATGTGCGCACTAGAGATAAAATCAGAAAGGCAACTGAAAATCCAAATAAAGAGTCTTTAGAGTCACAAATCCCCTCCTTAGCTCAGCTCGGGAGAAGCCTGCCATGTCTATTCTCACCCCAGCAGAAGCCTGGATTTTGATTCTCTGGGGAGGCCACTGACTTGCTGGAGTCAGGCTATCTTTGAACCCAAAACCTAAATAGAGTTCATAAAACTAAACTGCCCAAGATACTAGGAGTCCCAGGGCAGGCACATGCTAAGACCCAAACTCTAACCATACACAGACATAACCCTAACCCTACACTTAAGCCTAATGTTAACCTAACCCTTAAACAAGACCTATCACTAATCGAAAACCCAACACAAACCCCAAGACCGAAACACATGCACTAAACCTTCCTGCCAACCCTCACCCTAACTCCTAAACCTATTCTAAACCCTTAACCCTGACCCTTACCTTAAATCTAACCCTAACCCTACCCTCTAACCCTAACCTTTTCTTAATGTACTCAAATCCTATTCCAAACCTTAACCTGTACCCTAACCCTAACCCTCTAATACTAATCCCATCTCATACCCCAAACTATACCCTAACCCGTACCCTAAAACTAACCCCTAACCCACTCCCTAAACGTATCTCTTACCCTCTTCTAAACCGTACCCTGACCCTGACCTGTCCCTAACCCTAACCCCTAACCAAACAATAACCCTAACCCTAGCCTTACTCACTATCCTAATTCTAACCCTTGCCCTAACCCTAAAGCTAGCCTTACCTATAAACCTAACCCCTCACCCTAAACCATAACCCTAACTCACACCCTAACCCCTAACCCTAACTGCAAACCTAAGCCCAACCCTAACTCTAACCATAACCCTAACCCCAACTCCTAACCTCCTGCCCTAATCCCTAGAGCCTAAACCCTAAGCCTAACACTAAATCCTGTCCCTTACCCTAACCCCCATCCTAACTCTTAACTACTGACCATTACCCTTATGCCTCAACTAACCTCTAATCCGTAACCATAAGCATAATCACTAACACCTAATATCTAACCTGACGCTAACCACCAACTGCCTCCCCTCCCCTAACCCTACCATTCATTCTACACTTTCACTTACCCTGTGGTTCTGAGGAGTCCCTTCTGATGTAGACGTGGCCCCCAACGGCTCCTCCAGAGTCCTCCAGGGGGTTCAAGCGAGCCGGGCTCCTGTGAGTGTAGACATGGCCCAACGTGTTCCTGAGTCATAGTCAGCGGGTCCTGAGGACGCCGGGTCTCCTGTCACTGTGGACTATGTCTCACATCCTCTGGAAGCCTCACAGCAGTTCCTCAGGAAGCTGGGGGCTCCTGTCAGCCTGGACATGGCCCCACGTCCCCCAGAAAACTCACCGCGGGTCCTGAGGGGGCTGTGGGCTCCTGTCAGCATAGACGCAGCCCCATATGTCCTGAAGCCAAAGTGCTGGTCCTGAGGAGGACGGGGTTCCTGTCAGGGTTGACGTGGCCCCTCATTTTCCTCAAGCCTCACCATAAGACCTGAGGAGGCTCGGGGCTCCTGTCAGCATGGATGTGGCCCATAATCTTCCCAAACCTTCACAGTGGGTTCTGAGGAGGCTGGAGACTCCTGTCAGTGTGGATGCGGCACCCACATTTTTCTTAGGCCTCACCACAGGCCCTGACAAGGCTGGGGTCTTCTGTCCGCATGGACGCATCCCCATATTTCCCCAAGTCTACACCGGAGGTCATGAGGAAGTCAGCGTCCTGCTGTGTCCATGTGGCCCCAAGTCTTCCCGAAGCGTCACAGAGGGTTCTGAGGAGGCTGGGGCTCCTGTAACCATGAATGCGGCCCCAGCTTCCAGAAGCCTCAACTTATGTCCTGAGGGGTCCGGGAGCTCCTGCCAGAGTGGACGTGGCACCACATCTTCCTGAAGCCTCCCCGCAGGTCCTGAGGCTGCTCAGGGGTTCCTGTCAGCGTGGATGCAGGCCCACAATTTCCTGAAACCTCCCCGCGGGTCCTGAGGTGGCTCAGGGCTCCTGTCAGTGTGGATGTGGGCCCACATCTTCCTGAAGACTCCCCACGGGCCCTGAGGTGGCCCAGGGGCTCCTGTCAGGGTGGATGCGGGCCCACATCTTCCTAAAGCCTCACCGCGGGTCCTGAGGAGACCGGGGCTCCTGTCAGCATGAACGCAACCCAATTTCCCCCTGAAGACTTCCCGCGGGTCCTGTGGAGGCTGCAGCTCATCAGCATAGACGCCTCCCCACTTCCCCCTCAGGCCTCCCCAGCACAGGCTGGCTCCTGATAGTACAGGCAGAGGAGGCCTACTGCGCATGCGTGCCCCATGGGCAGGGCCTGGGCCTCGGGCGCCCCCTGCGGGACACTCAGGCGCTGCAGGTGGCTGTGCAGGAGGCAGCGGGTGCTCCATTGTCTGCACCTGCCTCCTTTCAGGCTCCAGCTGGGGCCTGTTAGCTTCGGAAACATCTCACTGAAAAGGAGCCCAAACCTGGCTTCCCCAGAAATACTTAAGGACAAGGAATTGGAGCCCACAGGACGCGAAATGAAATGTGGACCAGACTTTTACCACGTCCTGCAAAACTCACTCAACCCTCTTCCACTGTGGGCGGGACCGCGGTTGGTGCAGCCGCCCTGGAAACAGTGTGGAGGCCCCTCATCAAGTTACAAATAGAGCCGCCCTGCGACCAGCAGGTGAACAGCCTGAAGCTCACTCCGAAGATACAAATGCAGTGAGACATGGGACAACTGCACCCCAATGTCCACAGCAGCCGTTTCCACAGTAGCCACACTGTGGGAGGAGCCTCGGTGCCCTGTGGCAGATGATGGATAAAGAGGATGGGAGATAGATGATGGTCATAGAGAGAGGAATGGTACTCAGCTACAAAGAGAAGGAAATCTTGCCATTTGCAATGATGTGAATAGAACTAAAGGGATCATGTTAAGTGAAGTAAGTCAGTCGGGAAAGAGAATGACGGTGTGGTGTCATTCATAGGTGGAATTAAAGAAGCGAAGCAGATGAACTACTGTGAAGGGAAGGAAAAACAAATGATCAAAACAGATGCAGGAAATACAGACTCTTAACGATAGGAAACGAACTGAGGGTCGCTGGAGGGGTGGGGGCATAACAGGGGAAATAGGAAAGTGTTGCGTCCCGCTCTGTCCTGCTTATCCAATACTGACCGGCTGTCCGGGGTTATTTGTGGAGGGGGATGGATATTATGGGTTTCTTTTTTCCTATTTCTAAGGTCTGCCACCATGATTTTGATAGGAATGACATTGAAACTGAGGGTGGCTTCAGGAACTGCGGACAGTTTCACAAGATGAGGCTCCCACCTCACGAGCCCAGGACAGCCTCCCAGAGCCTGGTATGGCTCAGTGCACAAGTCTTGTGCTCCTTTGGTTCAGTCTCATTATTTATTCTCCTTGATGCTCCTGAGAAGGCTTCACGTCCTTCCTTTCCTTCCTGAGTGCTCATTGTCAGGACACAGCAAGGCTACTCTGCTCTGTAGGGTCAGTTTGTGTCCCGTTACTTTACTGAACTCACTCCTTAGTTCTAACAGGTTTTGGTGGAGGCTCTGGGGTTTCCTGTTTCTAGTTCCGCATCTTTAGCATATAAGGACAGTGTGACGTCCCCCTTCCAGGTGTGGAACCTTTGCTGTTTACAGCTTAATGTCCTAGAAAGCCCCACAACTGAATCAAAACTGAGCCCAGGCCAAGGGCAGGAAGCCCCTATTAGAATGAGAACAGAGCTCAATGCCCTTGAAGGCCCCATATCAAAATGTAAACAGAACTTGAGGAATTGCTCCAGCCCTTCTGGAGGTCCCCGAGACCAGCCCTTAAAACTAAGCTAAAACCCACCTCAGGGTCCAAGTCCCTGCTCCGCTCTGTCGGGTATACTTGGACACAAGCTCAAGGTGGTAAATAAACCCTCGTGTGTTTGCATCACTGTTGGCTTCTCAGAGGTTTCTCGGATTCGCAATCTTGGGCACAACAGTCTGAGATAAAAATACAAACCAAAGAAGCTCGGACGCAGGTAGAGTGAACGCAGGATTCTGAGAGAAGCGGCGGAGACCCGGGGGCTTGGGGGCTCTTCTGTGGAGGCCCCTGCAGACTGGGGGGCAGGATATTCAGCCCCAGAGCCAGAGGACCCAGAGAGCCACCCGCATTCCCGCCCATCTGGGCCGGGTGTGAGGGAGCAGCACAGCGCCGCCCGCTGGAGGCCAGACGCGCTGACGCCCACCCCGCCTTGACCCCGCAGATGCATCTCCCAGGCAGATGTGCACCTGACAATCAGCGCCATGGCCATCCCCAGAACCCGCACAAACCACTCGCTGCCACCAAGGTGTCGGACCACAGAGGCTGCAGAGCTTCAGCTCTGCTTGGAAAGTAGCTCTAGCTTCCTTTGTACTTTGGGCTTTATTTTCATTTATTTTCTTTGATTCTATTTTATAAATTGCCTTATTTTAATTTTTATGTATGTACCTTATATATTTCTCATTTTTAGTTTCATGGTACTTTAATTGTGTTTCTTATTTTGGGATTTAGAATCTTTTAACAACCAGGCAAAAATAATCTGGTAGTTTTTTTTGGGGGAGGGCAGTTGTTATTGTTTTTCTTGGTTTTTCTTTTTCTTCCTTCTTTCTTTTCTGGCAAAAAATAATGAGATGGAGAAATTCACCTCCATAAAATAATATGAGGTAGTACTCACAGATAGGAAGTCCATCAATACAAATATATGATGTCTAACTACAGTTTAAAAAAATGATTATAAAGATAGCATCTGGGCTGGAGAAGAGCACAGAAGAAAACTAGAGAATCCCTTACTGTAGAAATAAAAGAAGTAAAATCTAGTCAGGCCAACGTTAAAAATGGTATATAACTGAGATGCAGTACCAAGTGGAAGCATTAAAAACAAGGAAGGTTATGGACCACAAAGGAAGACTTCGGAACTCAGCCACTTATTAAAACAATAACATTCATATCATGGGAGACTCAGAGATGAAGACAGAGGAAAGGTGGGCTTGCTCAGCCATTAGAAACGACAAATAACCACCATTTCCTTCAACGTGGATGGAACTGGAAGGTATTATGCTGAGTGAATTAAGTCAATCAGAGAAAGACAAGTATTGTATGTTCTCATTCACTTGGGGAATATAGATAATAGTGAAAGGGAATATAAGGGAAGGGAGAAGAAATGTGTGAGAAATATCAGAAAGGGAGACAGAACATAAAGACTCCTAACTCAGGGAAATGAACTAGGGGTGATGTAAGGGGAGGAGGGCGGGGGTGGGGGTGAATGTGTGACGGGCACTGAGGGGGGCACTTGACGCGATGAGCACTGGTTGTTATTCTGTATGTTGGCAAATTGAACACCAATAAAAAGTAAATTTATTATTAAGGAAGGAAGGAAGGAAGGAAGGAAGGAAAGAAGAAGAAAGAAAGAAAGAAAGAAAGAAAGAAAGAAAGAAAGAAAGAAAGAAAGAAAGAAAGAAAGAAAGAGTGGCACTTGTGTGGCTCAGTCTGTTAAGCTTCTGCCTTAAGGTCAGATCATGATCCAGGTCCCAAGGAAGGCTCCCTGTTCAGCAGGGAACCAGCTTCTCCCTCGCCCTCTACCCCTCTAGCACATGTTTTTCACTCCTCTCTCTCTGAAATAAATAAATAGCATCTTTGAAAAAGAAACAAACAAACCCAGAGGGAAGAGAAATCTCCCATGTAGAAGATTTTCAAACAATTTGTGCAGACATTCCACCCTCAAGTTCCTGAGCATAGCCTCCCACTCTTAGGTGTGCAATACACATAGTAACTTCCTTCTACAAAATATATTATGAAAAACTTAAAATAATAATGATAATAATAATAACAATAATAATAAAGAATCACTTTACTACGGAGAAACCTGACAAACACTACCTCAGCAAGATGATCAGATCGATACCAAGACTGATAAATCATGTTGATAGTATCTATCCTTTATATGATATAATAAAAATAGCAGTATATCTCTGTATATAATCCACAAAAACAGTTCAATCATGAGATAAACAACAGACATGTCCCAACTGAGGGAAATTTTACAAAATACTCTACTTCTCAAAGTGTTCCAGTTCAACAACAAGGAAAGGCTGAAAGACTGTCACAATCCAGAGGAGCCTAAGAAAACATGAGGACAAATGGAGTGTGATATGAGGGATGGTGATTTAGCAAAAACTAAGGAAATCTGAATAAAGTATGGTCTTTGGTTATTGCAAAAATTTTAATATTGACTCATTAGCTAATATTTGTACCGTACAGATATAAGATATCAATAATTGGAGAAATTGAGTGCAAGTGCATGAGAATTCTCTGTACTATCTTCTCAATTTCCCTATAAATCTTTGTTTTCTTTCTAAGAAATAAGATTTAATTTGAAAATTGACTTAAATGAATCAGGCTCCAGTGTGAAAAGATTTTAAGAATCGTTGAATTATCTTTTGCCTTATTCTTAAAAAGTTCCTTCGATGGGAACAAAGTAAGAATTTTATATCAGAAGGAAATAAAAACACTTATGAACACGTATAATGCCTCTTCAACCTGAAAAGCAGTAAAGGATTATAAATAGCAAAAATCAGATAAAAATACTTCTATTATAATAGACACCATATTGCAAGTGCATTTAAAATTAGCAATGTATAACATTTATTTCCTTGACATTTGTCTTCCAAAGAGTTCACAGTGTTTCAGTGTCAGTTGAAACAGGGGAAGAATCCTTCACATAATAATAGGACCATTGGGTCTAATGTCTCTCAATTATTTCCAAATCCATAAAGATGCATTTCCTGAGGAGTTACTGAGCTGTGAAAAAGAGATGAGAAACCCTCATCCCTTTGAATTACTTGTGTCAGAATATTTTAACCATAGTATTATGGATAGTAAATTATCCTTATAAACAGGAAATACATCTCAGATTAGAATCTGAGCAATCAGATGGGCAGAGAAAAAATGCTTTAACTCGCTCCTGCACTTTTAAAGACAAAGGAGAACTTTTCTATGTACAAAGTCAGTTGTCAAGATAGCCTTAGGGAATAAGAGTCTGCAGCATCGAATCCTGCTGCACTGCCGGGACCCCCGTGCCCCAGGTCTTACTGATCTCAAATCCCTGGGCCTGTCCTCCCAACACAGGCTGCCACGCTGAGGTCATTTGCAATTTCTCTCTTAGGAGCTCCAGGGAGGGGGGCATGAGCCAATAGGATGGGACGGGATGCTTGGAGGCTGAGAACATTATGGCCATTCTACCTTAAGTTCAGTATTAGCACAGGTCCAGCAATCCCAGGCCCCTGTGAAGAAGAACTGAAATTTGCATTACTTCACTTACTGGAAAAAAACAAAAGTTTACAGCTTAATGTCTTAGAAAGCCCCACAATAGAATAAAAACTGAGCCTAAGCAAAGGGCTGGAAACCCCAATTAGAATGAGAAGAGAGCTCAATGTCCTTGAAGGCCCCATATCAAAATGTAAACAGAACTTGAGGAATTGCTCCAGCCCTTCTGGAGGTCCCCGAGACCAGCCCTTAAAAGTAAGCTAAAACCCTCCTCGGGGTCCAAGTCCCTGTTCCACTGTGTGGCGTATACTTGAACCCATGCTCGAGTTTGTAAAACAACCCTCGGGTGTTTGCATTCATGTCGGCTCCTTAGTAGTTTCTCGGATTCGCCATCTTGGGCACAACACCCCCATGACCCCTCCCCACCTGGACTGACCTCCTGTCCCCTCCCACCCAAGCTGACCCTCACTCACCTCTCCACCCACAACAACTGGGCACAGGCCCTCACACAGTTCCACGGGCACGGTGGGCACTCCCGCCATCCCCAGCCTCCCAAGGGAAGGAAGGAGGTTTCGGCAGGACACACTCCCATGGTGGCCCCAGGGCTCCCTGCCCAGGAGAGCACCTGGTGACAGGTCGGGGACTGTGTCCCTGAGGCCAGCTCCTCCTCCCCGGTTTTCCCATAGGAAATGAAGGAGGAGGCCCTGGTCTCCTCCAGGGACATCACGCAGGTGGACCTGGACGTCAACAGGACGTTCAGCAGTCATATCATATTTTGGGACTACTACAGGATAGGGTGAAGTTGACAGGGCCAGGGGGGATCAGGACCCAGGAGAGGACTGGGGGATTCTGGGTAGGGAAAACGGGGCTTCTGAGGCGGGGGGCAGAACAGCAGCCAACAACACACCGCTCCATGGTAGGGTGTTGGGGATGACCTCTGTGCCCCCACCCCCGGGGCCTCGGGGATGAGTAGGCCACTAGGATGGGGACTCCAGGACTTGCCATGGGATCTGAACCCCAAAGGGGAGAGGGACGACCCCTGAGAAGCAGGGGATGGGTTGGTGGCGTGGGGGGCAGGAACCGGACCTGGGGGCCAGGCAGAATGGGTGCGGCTGGAGCAGGCCACACTTCTATCCCATGAGGGTTGGATGGGTCAGAGTGACACCCACTCTCGGTGCTTTACATGTTTCTAAATTCTATGCATTTAATTTGAGACAATTTGCAATTTGCAACCACACATAGTATGATGAACCTCAGATAATGTCCCCGGTCCAGCCAGGGTCCTGCGCTGACGACACCGTGCCCCAGGGGCAGGTGTCACAGCAAACCTCAGCCTGGAGTCACCTTTAAGTGTAGACGTCTCCTAGTGCATCTTAGAGGAAGGGGATGCCCTGTGTCCGCAGGTCCACCACGACATCCCACTCATTCCCTACACCCACTCCATCCCCCTACATCATCATTCCCCATGGCATCCCACCTACACCATCCCCCTCAAACCCACACAGCCCCACACAATCCCCACCCACACTATACCCCAACACCATCCCCCCTACACCATCCCCCACAATCCAACACTATCATACGCCTGCCCCCACACCATCCACCCCCACACCAACGGCCCCCAGCAAGGACGCAGGTACAGGTGCCCCCTGTGGGACATGCTCAGCCTCCCCGGGGTTCTCTGGATACCCTGCTCCCATCAGAAGCCCGGGTGTCCCATAGAGTACCCAGGGGTTGCAGGGAGGAGGGAAGACAGGGAGCCCCCAACAGGGTGTGTGCAGGTGAGTGATGCAAAGGACGCACTGTGCCCTGTCTCCGCCCACTGTCCCTCCTGGAGTGCGGCACACACTGCACAGGACACCAGCCCCTAACCCAGGGGGATCTGGGCTGGCCTGGCCCCGGGCTCTGTGAGGGCGGGGGTGATTTGAGCCACCGCCCCAGGCCCAACAAAAAGACTAATGGGATCCAGCCCCCCATGGCCCTCTCCAGCCCTGGATTATGGCGCCATGCTGAGCGAGCCCTCTCACAGCTGGATGTGGCCTCCTGGGCTCTGGGCATACCCCACAGATCCAGGTCGCTGACCTAGGGCAGCCCTGGGGATCCCGGGGCACCCAAGGTTGAGGAGAGCAGAGGTGGGCCGGTGGGCCCCACCCACACCCACACCAGGAGGCAGGCTCCTCCAGGTGCTGGGGCCCCAGGGGCCCCGTGGCTGGGGTCCAGCTGCCCTGCGGAGACCCAGCTAGGAACCCATGAGCTGCAGGTCAAGGTCAGCTCTGCTGTCCTCAGAACCGTCTCTCAGGCTGAAACCTCAGGACACACGCCCCCACCCGAGGTCCACACGTGCTCCCAGGTGGGGGACTCCAGCACTCGCACCCCACCCATGTGATTCTTGCCCTCCCCTAAAGGACAGACATTCCCTCCACAGGGGAAGGTGCACACCCTCCACTCTGAGCCCGTTTGCTGTAGAATGTTAATAAAGTGTTGTGGTGCGAAAATGCACAGCCAGACCGTTTCTGTGTCTCCCAGAACTCTGTGCACAGGGCGTGGATAGACCCACAGAGAGGAGGAGGGGGCACCACCCAGTCCCCAAACAGCCCCTGCATGGGCACTGCAAGGCACACACAGCTGACGTCCCCACATTCCTTCCAGGGGCGGCCAGATGCCAGGGTCAGGACCCCACAAACTATCCTGGGACTGAGCCTGTGTCCCACGGGCCAGGAGGGCCTGGGACAGAGTGATGGCCAGGGAGCCTCAGGTCACCAGGGTCTCTGTAAAGCGACCTTGGATGTCTGTGCTCCCTCTGTCAAGGGGGCTGGGGCTGGCTGGTTTCTGGGGTACTTCCTCCCCTCCCCGTATCTCTGTGCCTGTGTGCTTGGGGAACAGAGGGCCTGTGGGCCTGTCAGCGTGACCCTGGAAGGGATGTCAGGAGAGCAGGCCCTTGTGTTGTGCCCAGGATTGCAAATCCAAGAAACCACCGATGAGCCCACACTGATGCAAACTCCCGAGGATTTCTTTACAAGCTGAAGCTTGAGTCCAAGTGCACCCGACACAGCGGAGCAGGGATTTGGACCCTGAGACTAAGAGGCGTAGCAGCTTTATAGGGGCCAGTGGCCCATGGGATACACAGAAAGTTGCACAGTCGTGTCGGTCCACATGCAGGTGGCCGATTGAATTACACCTTACCCTATAGGATCCACTTGACCTGGCCTATTACTTTGGTCAGAATCGGCGTGCAGTTTTGGCGGGCACAAAGCAGGGTTACATTGTTATGAGCCGATTTCCGATTAGGGTATGCCCAGCGGCTTGACTGGGTTGGGGCAGCACCTTATGACATAAGTAGGTCATGTGGGGGTCATAGGGGAGGTGGCGGTTGTAGCACAAAATGGAATTAGTCCTGCTCTGCTTGTCCAAGGGTAGGGGATTTTTGTTAACTTTCCTGGGTCCCACACTTGCAGATCACGCACGTGGGCCACCCTCACCAGGTGGACTCAGTGTGCACACCTTGAGGTGCTGGATCTCTCACACCAGCGTGTAGAGGGCACCCTCCTCGCCCTAGTGAGTAAGGGCTGGGTGAGCATGGGGCTCGGCTTGAAGGCCAGGCAGCACAGGGGACCGAGGAACCCCAGCCCCATCACCACCCCTACTCCCACACACAGGCTGCCCCATGGCTCCCTGTAATAGTCACCCGGCGCCTCTGGAGATCCCCCCAGGGCAGCCCCGAGGTCCGGCTCCCTGCTGGAGAGGCATCAGGGAGAGGAGAAGCAGGCGGCGCTCGGGGAGACCCACTGCCGGACATGGGAATGTGGCCGAGCCAGACCTTCCACCTCAGCTGACCCTCCAGCTGAAATTCACTACAGGCGCGAGCCCCGGGTCTACACCGGGGGTCCTAAGGACATCAGCGTCCAGTTGTGTGGACGTGGCCCCACGTCCTCCCGAAGCATCACTGCAGGTTCTGAGGTGGCCGAGGCTCCTGTCACTGTGGATGCGGCCCCCAGCTTCCAGAAGACTCAACTTATGTCCTGAGGGGCCCTTTAGCTCCTGCCGGAGTGGACGTGGCGCCCCATCTTTCAGAAGCCGCCCCACATGTTCTGAGGCGGCCCAGGGGCTCCTGTCAGCGTGGATGGGGGCCCACATCTTACTGAAGCCTCCCCGCGGGTCCTGAGGCAGCCCAGGGGCTCCTGTCAGGGTGGGTGCGGGCCCACAATTTCCTGAAGCCTCCCCGCAGGTCCTGAAGCGGCCCAAGGGCTCCTGTCAGGGTGGATGTGGGCCCACATCTTCCTGAAGCCTCACTGTGTGTCCTGAGGAGACCGGGGCTCCTGTCAGCGTGAACGCTGCCCAATATCCCCCTGAAGACTCCGCGCAGGTTCTGAGGAGGCTGTGGCTCTTCAGCGTGGACATGTCCCCATGTCTTCCTCAGGCCTCCCCAGCACAGGCTGGCTCCTGTTAGTGCAGGCAGATGAGGCCTACTGCACATGCATGCCCCATGGGAGGGGCCTGGGCTCAGGCGCCCCCTGCGGGATGCTCAGGCGCTACAGGAGACTGTGCAGGAGGCAGCGGGTGCTCTCTGTGCTGCACCTGCCTCCTTTCAGGCTTCATCTGGGGCCTGTTAGCTTTGGAAACATCTCACTGAAAAGGAGCCCAACACCCGGCTTCCCCAGAAATACTTAAGGACAAGGAATTGGAGCCCACAGGACGTGAAAGGAAATGTGGACCAGACTTTTACCACGTCCTGCAAAACTCACTCAACCCTCTTCCACTGTGGGCGGGACCGCGGGTTGGTGCAGCCGCCCTGGAAACAGTGTGGAGGCCCCTCAGGAAGTTACAAATAGAGCCGCCCTGCGACCAGCAGGTGAACGGCCTGGAGCTCACTCCGAAGATACAGATGCAGTGAGACTTGGGACACCTGCACCCCAATGTCCACAGCAGCCGGTCCACAGTAGCCACACTGTGGGAGGACCCTCGGTGTCCGCTGCCAGATGATGGATAAAGAGGATGGGAGATAGATGATGGTCATAGAGAGAGGAATGGAACTCAGCTATCAAAGAGAAGGAAATCTTGCCATTTGCAATGATGTGGATAGAACTAAAGGGATCATGTTAAGTGAAGTAACTCACTCGGAAAAGAGAATGACGTGTGGTTTCATTCATAGGTGGAATTAAAGAAGCAAAGCAGATGAACAACTGTAAAGGGAAGGAAAAACAAATAAGATGAAAACAGATGCAGGAAATACAGACTCTTAATGATAGGAAACAAACTGAGGGTCGCTGGAGGGGGCGGATAACAGGGGACCGGCATGAAGGAGGTCACGTGATGTCACGAGCACTGCTGTTATCTCCAACTGGTGAATCCCTGAATTCTTCCTCTGAAAGTGTAATACGCTATACGTTAATTAATTGGGTTTAAATTAAGTTAAAAAAATCAGTTCTATCAGAGCACATTTCCTTCTGTACTCTCTGTTTTGCTCATTCAGCTTATGCCGGGACCACCCCCGTGGGTCTGGTTTGTCTAAGTAGGCTCCACGCCTCGTCCATGGCCCAACACAGGCCTAGAACTCACGACCCCTGAGATCAGGACTGGAGGTGAGGTCAGGAGTTGGATGCTTAACCGACGGAGCCAGCCGGGGGCCCGAGAACCACACTGCTTTATCCTGTGTCTCTGTGACATCTTTTGAAATAGGAAAGTGCTGCGTCCCACTCTGTCATGCTTCTCCAATACTGATTTGCTGTCCGGGGTCATTTGTTGTGGGGGTTGGATGTTATGGGTTTTGTTTTTTTTTTCCTATTTCTAAGATCTGCCACCATGATTTTGATAGGAATGACATGAAACTGAGGGTGGCTTCAGGAACTGCGGACATTTTCACAAGATGAGGCTCCGACCCCACGAGCCCAGGACGGCCTCCCAGAGCCTGGTATGGCTCAGTGCACAAGACTTGTGCTCCTTTGGTTCAGTCTCATTATTTATTCTCCTTGATGCTCCTGAGAAGGCCTTCACGTCCTTCCTTTCCTTCCTGAGTGCTCATTGTCGGGACACAGCAAGGCTACTCTGCTCTGTAGGGTCAGTTTGTGTCCCGTTACTTTACTGAACTCACTCCTTAGTTCTAACAGGTTTTGGTGGAGGCTCTTGGGTTTCCTGTTTCTAGTTCCGCATCTTCAGCATATAAGGACAGTGTGACGTCCCCCTTCCAGGTGTGGAACCTTTGCTGTTTACAGCTTAATGTCCTAGAAAGCCCCACAATTGAATCAAAACTGAGCCCAGGCCAAGGGCAGGAAGCCCCTATTAGAATGAGAACAGAGCTCAATGCCCTTAAAGGCCCCATACCAAAATGTAAACAGAACTTGAGGAATTGCTCCAGCCCTTCTGGAGGTCCCGAGACCAGCCCTTAAAACTAAGCTAAAACCTACCTCGGGTCCAAGTCCCTGATCTGCAATGTCGGGTATACTTGGACACAAGATCGAGCTTGTAAATAATCCCTCGTGTGTTTGCATCGGAATCGGCTTCTTGGTGGTTTCTCATATTCGCAATCTTGGGCACAACAGTCTGAGATAAAAAACAAAACCAAAAGAAACTCAGACGCGGGCAGAGTGAAAGCAGGGTTCTGAGAGAAGCGGCAGGGAACCGGGGGCTTGGCGGCTCTTCTGTGGTGGGCCTGCAGACTGGGGGGCGGAATCCTCAGTCCTAGAGCTAGAGGACCAGCGTCCCCACCCGCCTCCCCCCCATCAGACCCGAGTCTCAGGGAGCAGCACAGCACTGCCCGCTGGAGGCCAGAGGTGCTGATGCCCACCCCGTCACTGATCCCCGCAGGTGCATCTCCCAGGCAGATGTGCACCTGACAATCAGCACCACATCCCATCGCCAGACACCACACAGACCACTCGCTGCCACCAAGTTGTCAGACCACAGAGGCCCGGAGAGGAGGCCCGGAGACACATTTGCCTCTCGCAAAACTTGCGCCCCTATCGAACGAAATCCTTTCAAGCGAAGCTTACAGAAGGTCTGCATGTGGGATGTTCAAGTCCTAAGCTCAAACCAAAGGAGTGTGCATGCCTTGGAGGCAGCTGTCCGCTGGGAGCCAAATTGACAAGGCAGACACTTGGTTCACACTCCGCCACACTCGCGCATACAATGAAATGCTGTGGAAGCAGAACGTACAGGCAGTCAGGATGGGGGAGGTACAGGCCATAAGCTCAACTCTCAGAAGTGTGTATGCTTTGCATCCGATGACTGCTAGACACTTATAGAGATGAGGAATACCCGAGCTACACTCTAATTGAACAAGGACGTTGGCAATCGCTATATTGAACTCAGATACACGTGTACAGTCCTGACACTTCCACTCGCATTTCTCCAACCTCTTTTAGCACCTAATGTAAGGAAGTTAGCAGCTATGACTATGGGTAGGCAGGATGCGGGAGGGTCCTGCCCTGATCTCAGCTCTCACAAAAGACCATGCCTAGAAGCCCGCTTTCAACTAGCTGCGTTCTAATGGCCGTGAGACCATAGCAGTCTTCTAACTCAGGAGGTTTGAAGAATACCACTCTACTGTACCTGGAGACACCTTCCAGGCCTGCACTATTCCACTTGCTTCTCACAAGCTTCTGACAAACGTCTCTGGTGAAGATGTTCAAAACTCATTCTGCAGGCAGTGTGGAACTGTGAGGGACTAGGTGTGAGCTCAACTCTCGGGAGAGAGATGCTTTTGGACTCAGAGTTCAGCTAGCTTCTCACGTATGGAACTTAGTATGTAGCACCTGTCTAAGACAGGAATTACTAGGAAATCGCTGGATTGAGCTTGGAGGCACTAGTCTTGTATGCCGGGATTTTCCACTTACCTCTCACAACACTTCAGTCACGCATCAAGCCTAGGCCTGTTAGCAGCAAAGTGTACCTGCAGGCAGGATGTGGGAAGTACAGGCCATAAGCTCAACTCTCAAAAGTGTGTACAACTGGGAGGCAAATGTCTGCTACCCACTCGTACATGGGAGTTAGAAACTAGCTACACTCTAATTGAACAAGGACGTTGGCAATCACTGTATTGAACTCAGATACACGTGAGTACCATCCTGACACTTCCACTTGCATTTCTCCAACCTCTCCCAGCACCTAAGATAAGGACGTTAGCAGCTATGACTATGGGCAGGCAGGATGCAGGAGGGTCCTGCCCTGAGCTCAGCTTTCAAAAGGAGACCTGCCTCGAAGCCAGCTTTCTACTTACTGCGTTCTGATGGCCATCAGAACGTGGCAGCATTGTAATTCAGGATGTTCCATGAATACCGCTTTACTGCACCTGGAGACACAACCTTGAAGCCTGCAGCTTGCCCCTTGCGTCCCATGAGCTTCTGACAAACATGTCTAGTGAGGATGTTCGTAACTGTATCTGCAGGCAGTGTGGAACTGGGAAGGACCACGTGTCAGCTCACTCTCGAGAGGGAAGTTCCCCAGAGAGAGAGCTTTCAGCTAGGTACTCAGGTTTGGAAGTTAGTATGTAGCTCCCATCTGAGGGAGGAATTCCTCAGAAGTTGCTGGATTGAACTAACACACATTTGCCTCTCGCAAAACTTGCGTCCCGTATCGAACAAAATCCTTTGGAAGCTAAGCGTAAAGGCGGTCAGCATGTGGGAGGTTCAAGTCCTAAGCTCAATCCAAAGGTGTGTGCATGCCTTGCAGGCAGCTGTCCGCTGGGAGCCAAATTAACAAGGCAGACACTTGGTTCTCACTCCGCTACTCTCTCGCATACAACGAAATGCTGTGGAAGCGGAACGCACAGGCAGTCAGATGGGGGAGGTACAGGCCATAAGCTCAAATCTCAGAAGTGTGTATGCTTTGCAGGCCGACGTTGCTAGACACTTATCGAGGCGAGGTATACCCGAGCTACACTCTAATTGAACAAGGACGTTCGTAATCGCTATATTGAACTCAGATACACATGAGTACAGTTCTGACACTTCCACTCGCATTTCTCCAACATCTCCCAGAACCTCACTTAAGGATGTTAGCAGCTATGACAATGGGCAGGCAGGATGCGGGAGGGTCCTGCCCTGAGCTCAGCTCTCACAAGAGAGCATGCCTAGAAGCCAGCTTTCAACTAGCTGCGTTCTAATGGCCGTGAGACCATAGCAGTCTTCTAACTCAGGAGGTTCGAAGAATACCACTCTACTGCACCTGGAGACACCTTCCAGGCCTGCATGATTCCACTTGTGTCTCACAAGCTTCTGACAAACGTCTCTGGTGAAGATGTTCAAAACTCATTCTACAGGCAGTGTGGAACTGTGAGGGACAGGGTGTGAGCTCAACTCTCGGAAGAGAGATGCTTTTGGACTCGGGGTTCAGCTAGCTTCTCACGTATGGAACTTAGTATGTAGCACCTGTCTACTACAGGAATTACTAGGAAATCGCTGGATTGAGCTTGGAGGCACTAGTCTTGTATGCCGGGACTTTCCACTTACCTCTCACAACACTTCAGTCACGCATCGAGCCTAGGCCTGTTAGCAGTGAAGTGTACCTGCAGGCAGGATGTGGAAAGTACAGGCCAAAAGCTCAACTCTCAGAAGTGTGTATGCTTTGCAGGCCGATGTCTGCTAGACAGTTATCGAGGCGAGGTATACCCGAGCTACACTCTAATTGAACAAGGACGTTGGCAATCGTTGTATTGAACTCAGATACACGTGAGTACAGGCCTCATGCTTCCACATGCATTTCTCACAACCTCTCCCAGCACCTAATATAAGGATGTTAGCAGCTATGTCTACAGGCCGGCAGGATGCGGGAGGGTCCTGTCTTGAATTCAGCTCTCAAAAGGAAGCATGCCTCGAAGCCGAAAGTCAGGAGGTTCAATGAATACCGCACTACTGCACCTGGAGACACAACCATTGAAGCCTTCAACTTGCCCCCTGCGTCCCATGAGCTTCTGGCATACATCTCTAGTGAGGATGTTCAAAACTCTATCTGCAGGCAGTGTGGAACTGTGAGGGACTACGTGGGGTCTCACCTCTCAGAATCAAGTTCCCCTGGACACTGCGTTCAACTAGCTTCTCTTGTATGGAAGTAGTAGCAATGTATGAGAGGAATTCCTCGGTAGTCGCTGGATTGAGTTTCAAGACACATGTCTCCTGGCCTGCACCTTCCAATTGCCTCTCACACAACTTCTGTCCCGCAACAAACCTAGGCCTGTTAGAAGCGAAGTGTACATGCAGTCAGTGTGGGACCCAGGAAATTTCTTTTTATTTATTTATGATAGTCACACAGCGAGAGAGAGATAGAGAGGCAGAGACATAGGCAGAGGGAGAAGCAGGCTCCATGCACCGGGAGCCCGACATGGGATCGATCCCGGGTCTCCAGGATCACGCCCCTGGCCAAAGGCAGACGCTAAACCGCTGCGCCACCCACGGATCCCGAGACCCAGGAAATTTAACAAAAATCCCCTACTCCTGGACAAGCAGAGGAGGACAGATTCCATTTTGTGCTACAGCTGTCACCCTCTGTATGACCCCTACATAACCTGCTTATTGCTTAAGGTGCTGCCCCACCCTAGTCAAGCTTTTGGGCACACGCTACTCAGAAATCGGCCCATAACAATGTAACCCTGCTTTGTGCCAGCCAAAACTGCGCGCCAATTCTGACCAAAGTAATAGGCCAGCTCAAATGGATACTATAGGGTAAGATGTAATTCAATCGGCCACCTGCGTGTGGACCGACATGACTGTGCAACTTTCTGTGTATCCCATGGGCCACTGCCCCTATAAAGCTGCTATGCCTTAGTCTCGGGGTCCAAGTCCCTGCTCCGCTGTGTCAGGTATACTTAGACCCACGCTCCAGCTTGTGAATAAACCCTCTTGTGTTTGCATCGGTGTCGGCTTCTCGGTGGTTTCTAGGATTCACAATCTTGGCCACAACATTTGGGGGCTCGTCCGGGATCTGAGAGACCTCCAGGACCTTATCCGGAGGATTTCACGCGTGGTGAGTGCACTCAACTTTTTCCACCTTTTGCGTGCATATTCTCTATGAGCTCTAACCTGTAGGAATTCCAATCTGTATTAGGTCAGCATTGACTTAGGCGGATGTGCTGGTGGGCCATCAACCGGGGGTCTTGAGGAGACGTCCCTTGCCCCTGCCTGGAGGATGGAGGTCCTATCTGTAAGGAGGATGGAGGTCCTCATCTGTATGGAGGATGAGCGTCCTCATATGTAAGTAGGATGGGGTCGTCATCTGTATGGATGACGGGGGTCCTCATCTGTAAGGAGGACGGGGGTCCTCATCTGTATGGAGGACGGGGTCCTCATCTGTAAGGAGGACGGGGGTCCTCATCTGTATGGAGGACGGGGGTCCTCATCTGTAAGGAGGACAGGGGTCCTCATCCGTAAGGAGGACAGGGGGTCCTCATCCGTAAGGAGGATGGGGGTCCTCGTCTGTATGGAGGACGGGGGTCCTCATCTGTAAGGAGGGCTGGCTGCCAGCCCTTCGGATTACTTTCTGTCTTGTCTCCGCAGCTGCACTAGAACGTTTGTCTGTTACTGTGCTCTTCTTACCTCTTTGCACGCTGGTCTGTGTTACCTGTTTGTGTGCTGGTCTGTGTTACTGTGTTCTTGTTAACTGTGTGTTTGACTGTGTTACTTGTGAACTGTCATAACTGTCTGTGCCTTGGTGTGGACGGGGGACATAATGGGACAGATGCAAACCATACCCTTGTCTCTTATGCTCTCCCACTTCTCGGATGTTAGGGAAAGAGCTCTTATTGTGAGCATAGACATACAGAGAGAGAGATTCCAAATTTATTGCATATCAGAATGGCCAACCTTTGACGTGGGATGGCCCCGAGAAGGAAATTTTCACCTACCTATTATCTTACAGGTTAAGGCCGTGAACTTCAGGGACAAACCAGATGGCCACCCTGACCAGATGCCCAACATCCTGGCCTGTCAGGACATGATCGAGAATTCCCCTCCTTGGCTAAAACCCGTTTTTACTCCCCAAAGCACACAACTCGCCTGAAGGTAAGGAGAGACTCCGGGTCCACCGCCAGACTCTAATGGCAGGTCTCCAGGCTGCCGCGTGCAAGACTACCAATCTGGCCAAGGTCTATGATGTGAGACAGGGTAAGGATGAGAGTCCAGCAGCCTTCTTAGAGGGAGCAATAGAGGCTTTTAGGCAGTACACCCCTATGAACCCAGAAGCCCCGGAAACAAAGGCCGCAATTATCATGGCTTTTGTTAACCAGGCCGTTCTGAACATTAAAAAGAAATTGCAAAGAGTAGAGAGACTGGGAGAGAAGAGCTTGCAGGACTTAGTGATAATAGCAGAACGAGTCTATAATAGAAAAAGTCCGGAAGAACTGCATGTTACCACCCCACACGCTATTAAAGGGGTACTCAAACAGCCCCCAGACAGCTGGATCAGCAATGCCCATCTGACCCATTATCAGAGCCTACTGCTAAACCCCACCAGAATTTTATTTAAGCCACCGACAACCCTGAATCTGGCAACGCTACTCCCTAACCCAGACTGGGACCCCCCTCTGCATGACTGTCAAGAAATTTTGGCACAGGTGTACGGAATCAGAGCTGATCTCCAGGACCAGCCACTGCCGAACGCCAATGCCACCTGGTACACGGACGACAGCAGTTTTGTCCGAGAAGGAGTCCGATTTGCGGGGGCAGCCATACCATAACCACGGAGACAGAGACCGTCTGGGCGGAGCCATTGACAGCCTAAATGTTGGCTCAATGGGCAGAACTGATCCCACTGGCCAAGGCACTGACCATGGAGGAAGGTAAACGAATAAACATCTACACCGACAGCAGGTACGCCTTTGCCACCGCTCACATTCACGGAGCCCTTTACAGAGAGAGAGAGAGCTTCTGACAGCAGAGGCAAAGACTGTTAAAAACAAAACGGAGATTCTTGAACTCCTGAGGACCCTCTGGCTGCCCAAGGCCCTAGCCATCATCCACTGTCCGGGGCACCAAAAGGCAGACACACCAGTAGCCAGGGGAAACCGGCTAGCCGATTTAAAAGCAAAGGAGGTGTCCCTTTTGGTGACCCAGGTCTTAGCAACCACGCTACCTGATCCTGGGGAACGGAACCTGCCGGACACCCCCAACTATAGTGATGCTGACTTACACTGGATCAAACGCTTGCCTATGACCCAGTGATTGTGTGGCTGGTGGAGGGCCACAGACTCCAGCATCATCTTGCCAGAGGAACTGGGACGGCGAGTCCTATCCAAAACGCATCGGAGTACTCACACGGGAACAAGGAAGATGGAAGACCTCATACGACATGCAAAGATCACTATTAAAGACTCTCGAGCAAAGATCGAGCAGATCGTGGCAAGCTGCCACTCATGCCAGTTAACTAATGCCACCGCCCATGGATCTAACCCAGGCACCTGGCTCCGGGGGGACCGCCCAGGAGCCTACTGGGAAGTGGACTTCACTGAGGTAAAACCTGGAAAATATGGATACAGGTATTTATTAGTGTTTGTAGATACTTTTTCAGGATGCACAGAGGCATTTCCCACCAAACCTGAAACGGCACAGACCGTGACCAAGAAACTGCTGGAAGACATCTTACCGAGGTATGGTTTTCCTGTTAAGATTGGGTCAGACAAGGGCCCAGGATTCTTCTCTAAGGTAACACAGGGAGTGGCACTAGTACTTGGGGCAGATTGGAAATTAGATTGTGCATATAGGCCCCAGAGCTCAGGACAGGTAGAGAGGATGAACAGAACATTAAAGGAGACCTTAACTAAATTAGCCCTGGAGACTGGCGGGGACTGGGTGACTCTCCTCCCCTTCGCCCTATATAGGGTGAGGAACTCCCCATATAAGATGGGACTGACTCCCTACGAGATCATGTTCGGTCTTCCTCCACCTGTTATCCCCATTTTAAAACTTGAGGTGCTTGCTGAATTTGATGATCACCAACTTCTTTTCTCCCTCCAAATGTCATGAACCCATGAGCAGGTGTGGCCTAAGCTGAGGGCCCTCTATGAGACTGGGCCACCCCCGGATCCCCATCGATATCAGCCAGGTGACTGGGTGTACATGTGTACGTGTGGAGATACCAACACCGGACACTTCAACCTCGCTGCAAGGGACCTACACCCTGATCCTGACCACTCCCAATGCTCTCAAGGTCGACGGGATTACTCCCTGGTCCACTACACCCACGTCCAGCCAGCTGACCCACATACCGTTCTCAAGAACTTTGTTCCAGAATGGAAAAGCCACCCGGACAAGGACAATCCCCTAAAGCTAAGAGTGCACCGTTCTCACTAATTTCACACCTCCAAGACTCCCTAGTCTGAGGTTGTCCTTCAAAATAGAAAGGGATTAGACTTAGTCTTCTTACAACAAAGGGTGTGTGTGTGGTGTGTGGGGGGGGTATGTGCTGCCTTAAACGTAGAATGCTGCTTCTTCGCTGGAATATAAATGGCAGCGAGAACAGCAACAAGGTTGGTTAAAATCCTGGTTTAATCATTCCACCTGGCTCACCCTAAGAGCAACCTGGACCCTTGATTGGATCCTGCATAGGATCCTCTGAAAAAGGGGGGAATGTGGGACCCAGGAAATTTAACAAAAATCCCCTACCCCTGGACAAGCAGAGGAGGACTGATTCCATTTTGTGCTACACCTGCCACCTCCTGTATGACCCCCACATAACCTGCTTATTGCTTAAGGCGCTGCCCCACCCTAGTCGAGCCGCTGGGCACACCCTAATCGGAAATCGGCTCAGAACAATGTAACCCTGCTTTGTGCCCGCCAAAAATGCGTGCCAATTCTGACCAAAGTAATAGGCCAGCTAAAATGGATACTATAGGGTAAGATGTAATTCAATCGGCCACCTGCGTGTGGACCGACATGACTGTGCACCTTTCTGTTAATCCCATGGGCCACTGGCCCCTATAAAGCTGATACGCCGCCTCTTAGTCTCGGGGTCCAAGTCCCTGCTCCGCAGTGTCGGGTATATTTGGACCCATGCTGGAGCTTGTAAATAAACCCTCGTGTGTTTGCATCGGTGTCAGCTCCTTGGTGGTTTCTCGTATTTGCAATCTTGGGCACAAGACCAGGGCCTGCTGCCCTGACCTCCCTTCCAGGGCCACACTGACCGCCCCACAGGCCCTCTGTGCCCGAGGCACACAGGCACGGGGATGCGGGGAGGGGAGGAAGTGCCCCGGAACCCGGCCAGCCCGGGCCCCCAGGACAGAGGGAGCACAGACCTCCTAGGTCGCTTTGCACAGACCCTGGTGACCTGAGGCTCCCTGACTGTCACTCTGTCCCAGCCCCTCCTGGCCCGGGGGCACGGGCTGAGTCCCAGTAAAGTCCGTGGGGTCCTGACCCTGGTGTCTGGCCGCCCCTGGTAGGCACGTGGGGACGTCAGCTGTGTGTATGCCTGGCGGCGCCCCTGCAGGGGCTGGTTGGGGCCTGGGTGGTGCCCCCTCCTCCTCTCTGGGGGTCTCTCCACGCCCCGTGCACAGAGTTCCTGGAGACACAGAAATGGGCTGGCTGTGCATTTTCGCACCACAACACTTTCTTGACTTGCTACAGCAAACGGGCTCAGAGCCGAGGGTGCCCACCTTCCCCTGGGGAGGGAGCCCTTTCTGTCCTTCAGGCGAGGGCAAGAATCACACGGGGTGGGGGGGCGGGGGCTGGAGTCCCCCACCTGGAAGCATGTGTGGACTCCGTTTGGGGGCGTGTGTCCCCCAAACACAGGTTTCAGCCTGAGAGACGGTTCTGAGGACAGCAGAGCTGACCTGGACCTGCAGCTCATGGGCTCCTGCGCTGGGTCCCTTCAGGGCAGCTGGACCCCGGCCTCGGGCCCCCTGGGGCCCCAGCACCTGGAGGAGCCTGCCTCCTGCTGTGGGTGTTGGTGGGGCCCACCAGCCTACCCCTGTTCTCCCCACCCTCGGGTGTCCCGGGATCCCCAGGGCTGCCCTAGGTCAGCGACCCGGATCTGTGGGGCACGCCCAGGGCCCAGGAGGACACATCCAGCTGTGGGAGGACTCGTTCAGCCTAGAGCCAGAATCCAGGCCCGGCCAGACTAATGGATCCCATTAGTCTTTGTGTTGGGCCTGGGGAGGGCTCAAATCACCCCAGCCCCCACAGAGCCCAGGGCCAGGCCAGCCCAGGTCCCTCTGGGTTAGGGGCTGGTGTCCTGTGCAGGGTGTGCCGCCCTCCAGGACGGACAGTGGGAGGAGGCAGGGCACAGTGCATCCTGTGTTCCATCCACCTGCACCCACCCTGTCAGGGGCTCCCGGCCTTCCCTCTTCCCTGCAACCCCTGGGTACTCTATGGGACACCAGGGCTTCTGATGGGAGTAGGCTGTCCAGAGAACCCCGGGGAGGCTGAGCATGTCCCACAGGGGGCAGCTGCACTGGGTGCTTGCTGGGGGCCGATGGTGTTGGGCAGAGGTATGATGGTGGTGGAGTGTGGGGGATGGTGTAGGGGGGATGGTGTGGGGGTATAGTGTGGTCAGGGATTGTGTGGGGGTGTGAGGGGGATGGTGTAGGGGGGATGGTATGGGGACAATGCCATGGGGGATGATGATGTAGGGGATGGTGTGGGGGTGGGGAATGAGCAGGATGGCTCAGGGTGCCTGCAGACACAGGGCATCCTCTTTCTCTAAGATGCACACGGAGACGTCTACAGATAATGGCGACCCCAGTCTGGGGTTTGCTGTGACACCTGCCCCAGGGGCCCCGTATGGTCAGTGCAGGGCCCTGGCTGGACCGGGGGCATTATCTGGGGGTCATCATACTATGTATGTTTACAAATTGCAAATTGTCTCAAATGAAATGCATAGACTTTAGAAATATATAAAGCATCGAGGGTGGGTGTCACCCTGACCCGTCCGGCCCTCATCGGATCGATGTGTGTCCTGTTCTAGCCACGGCCATGCCGCCTGGCCCCCAGGTCCCCTTACTGCTCCCCACGGCTCCACCCCAGCCCCTTGCCTTTCAGGCGGCTGTCCCTCAACCCTTTGGAGTTCAGCTCACATGGCAACCCCTGGAGGCCCCATCCTAGTGGCCTCCTCATCCCCGAACTCCGGGTGTGGGGGCACGGGGGTCATCCCCAGCACCTTACCATGCGGCGGTGTGTTGTTGGCTGCTGTTGCTACCCCCGGCCTCAGAAGCCCCGTGTTTCCTACCCAGAAGCCCCCAGGCCTCCCCTGGGGCCTGGAACCCCCCCCGGCCCAGGAGCCTCACCGACCCCATAGCGGGCCCAAAACATGGTGTGGCTGCCGAACGTCCTGTTGACGTCCAGGCCTATCTGCGTGATGTCCCTGGAGGAGACCAGGGCCTCCTCCTTCATTTCCTGCGGGAAAACCGGGGAGGAGGAGCCGGCATCAGGGACACAGACCCCGACCTGTCACCAGCTGCAGTCCTGGGCAGGGAGCCCTGGGGCCACCATGGGAGTGTGTCCTGCCAAAACCTCCTTCCTTCCCCTGGGAGGCCGGGGATGGCGGCAGTGCGCACCATGCCCATGGGACTTCTGTGAGGGCCTGTGCCCAGCTGTTGTGGGCTGGGAGGTGACTGAGGGTCAGCCTGGGTGGGAGGGGACAGGGGGTCAGCCCAGGTGGGGAGGTGACATGGGGGTGTTGTGCTCAAGATTGTGAATCCGAGAAACCACTAAGGAGCCAACACCGATTCAAACACAGGAGGGTTGATTTACCAACTCGAGCTTGCGTCCAAGTATACCCGACAGGGCGGAGCAAGACTTAGACCCCGAGGTGGGTTTTAGCTTAGTTTTGTTTTTTTGTTGTTTTGGTTTTTTTTTAGCTTAGTTTTAAGGGCTGGTCTCAGGGAACTCCAGAAGGGCTGGAGCAATTCCTCAAGTTCTGTTTACATTTTGATATGGGGCCTTGGAGGGCATTGAGCTCTGTTCTTATTCTAATAGGGGCTTCCTGCCCTTGGCTTGGGCTCAGTTTTTATTGTAATGTGGGGCTTTCTAGGACATTAAGCTGTAAACTTTTGTTTTTTTTCCCGTAACTGAAGTAATGTAAATTTCAGCTCTTATTCACAGGGACCTGGGATGGCTGGACATGTGCTAACGCTGAACATAAAGTGGAATGGCCTTAATTTTCTTGGCCTCCACATGTCCCATCCTATCTAGCTCCTTCCCCCTTCCCCAGAGCTCCTAAGAGAGCAATTGCAAATGACCTCTGGTGCTAGCATGTGTTGGGGGACAGGCCCAGGGATTTGGGATCAAGAAGACCTGGAGCTCGGGCCTCCTGGGTGGCTGTGCAGTGGGATTCCATGCTGCAGACTCTTATTCCCTAAGGCTATCTTGACAACTGACTTTGTACATAGAAAACCTCTCCTTTGTCTTTAAAAGATGAAGAGCCAGTCAAAGCATTTTTTCTCTGCCCATCTGATTGCTCAGATTCCAATGTGAGACGTATTTCCTGTTAATAAGGATAATTTACTATCCGTAGTACTATGGTTAAAATATTCTGACACAAGTAGTTCAGAGGGATGAGGGTTTCTCATCTCTTTCTTCACAGTTGAGTCACTCATAAGGAAATGCATCTTTATGGATTTGGAACGAACTGAGAGACATTATTACCAATGGTCCTATTACTATGTGAAGGATTCTTCCCTGAGATTCTTCCCCTGTTTTAACTGACACTGAAACACTGCGAACTCTTTGGAAGACAAATGTCCAGGAAATAAATGTTATGCATTGCTAATTTTAAATGCACTTGCAATATGGTGTCTAATATAAAAGAAGTATTTTTATCTGATATTTGCTATTTATTATCCTTTCCTGCTTTTCAGGTTGAGGAGGCATTATACGTGCTCATAAGTGTTTTTCTTTCCTTCTGATATAAAATTCTTACTTTGTTCCCATTGAAGGAACTCTTTAAGAATAAGGCAAAAATTAATTAAACTATTCTAAAATCTTCACACTTGGAGCCTGATTCATTTATGTCAATTTTCAAAATAAATCTTATTGATTAGAAAAAAAAAAGATTTATAGGGAAATTGAGAAGATAGTACAGAGAATTCTCATGCACTCGCACTCAATTTCTCCAATTATCGATATCTTATATTAGTACGGTACAAATATTAGCGAATGAATCAATATTAAAATATTCGCATTAACCAAAGACCATACTTTATTCAGATTTCCTTTTTTTTTTTTTTTGCTAAGTTACCATCCCTCATATCACATTAAACTTGTCATCATGTTTTCTTAGGCTCCTCTGGATTTTGACAGTTTTTCAGCCTTTTCTTCTTGTTGTTGAACTGGAACACTTTGAGAAGTAGAGTATTTTGTAAAATTTCCCTTAGTTGGGACATGTCTGTTGTTTATCTCATGATTGAACTGTGATTGTGGATCATATACAGAGATATACTGCCATTTTTATTATATCATATAGGGGATAGATACTATCAACATGATTTATCAGTCTTGGGAGGCAGATGTCTGCTACCCACTCCTACATGGGAGTTAGAACCTAGCTACACTCTAATTGAAGAAGGCCATTGGAAATCGCTGTATTCAACTCAGATACACGGGAGTATAGGCCTGACGCTTCCACATGCTTTTCTCACAACCTCTCCCAGCACCTACCATCAGGATGTTAGCAGCTAAGTCTACAGGCAGGCAGGATGCGGATGGGTCCTGCCCTGAGCTCAGCTCTCAAAAGGAAGCATGCCTCGAAGCCAGCTTTCTACTAGCTGCGTTTTAATGGCCATGAGAACGTAGCAGCATTGTAAGTCAGGAGGTTCCATGTACACCGCTCTACTGCACCTGGAGACACAAGCATTGAAGCCTGAGCTAGGCCCTTGTGTCCTATGAGCTTCTGACAAACTTGTCTAGAGAGGAGGTTCGAATTTCCATCTGAAGGCTGTGAGGAACTGTGAGGGACTGGGGGTGAGCTCAAGTCTCAGAAGCAAGTACCCATTGGACACTGAGTTCAACTAGCTTCTCATGTAAGGAACTTAGTATGTAGCACCAAACTAAGAGAGCAGTTCCTCAAATATCTCTGGATTGGGATATGAGACACTAGTCGTGTGGGCCGGCACCTTCCACTAACCTCTCACAACCCTTCTGTCACGCATCAAGGCTAGGCCTGATAGGAGCGAAGTGTATCTGCAGTCAGCATGTGGGAGGTACAGGGCATGAGTTCAACTCTCAGAAGTGTGTATGCTTTGCAGGCAGATGTCTGCTAGACACTTATTGATGGGAGCTAGAAGCCGAGCTACACTCTAATTGAACAAGGACGTTGGCAATCGCTGTATTGAACTGAGATACACGAGAGTACAAGCCTGTCACTTCCACGTGCTTTTCACACAACCTCTGTCAGCACCTAACATAAGGATGCCTGGACCTATGTCTACAGGCAGTTATGATGCGGGAGGGTCCTGCCCTGACCTCAGCTCTCACAACGAAACATGCCTAGAAGCCAGGTTTCAACTAGCTGCATTCTTATGGCAGTGAGAATGTAGCAGTATTCTCAGTCAGGAGGTTCCAAGATTACCACTCTACTGCACCTGGGGACACCTTCCAGGTCGGCATTGTTCCACTTGCGTCTCAGAATCCTCTGACAAACGTCTCTGGTGAAGACGTTCGAAACTCACTCTGCATGCAGTGTACAACTGTGAGGGACTGAGTGTGAGCTCAACTCTCAGAAGTAAGTTGCTTTTGGACAAGGCGTTCAGCTAGCTTCTCACCTATGGAACTTGGTATGTAGCACCAGTCTAAGACAGGAATTACTAGGAAATCGCTGGATTGAGCTTGGAGGCACTACTCTTCTGTGCCGGGACATTCCACTTACCTCTCACAACACTTCAGTCACGCATCGAGCCTAGGCCTTTTAGAAGCGACGTGTACCTGCAGGCAGGATGTGGGAGGTACAGGCCATAAGCTCAACTCTCAGAAGTGTGTATGCCTGGGAGGCAGATGTCTGCTACCCACTCGTACATGGTAGTTAAAACTTACCTACACTCTGAAGAAGGCCATTGAAAATCACTGTATTCAACTCAGATACACGTGAGTTCAGGTCCGACGCTTCCACATGCTTTTCTCACAACCTCTCCCAGCACCTAACATAAGGATGCTAGGACCTATGTCTACAGGCAGTCAGGATGCGGGAGGGTCCTGTCCTGACCTCAGCTCTCACAAGGAAGCATGCCTCGAAGCCAGCTTTCCACTAGCTGCGTTGTTATGGCCGTGAGAACGTAGCAGCAATGTAAGTCAGGACGTTCCGTCAATACCGCTCTACCGCACCTGGAGACGCAACCATTGAAGCCTGCAGCTTGCCCCTTGCGTCCCATGAGCTTCTGACAAACCTGTCTAGTGAGGATGTTCGTAACTCCATGTGCAGGCAGTGTGGAACTGGGAAGGACCGTGTGTCAGCTCACCTCGCAGAAGGAAGTTCCCCAGAGTGACAGCTTTCAACTAGGTACTCAGGTTTGGAAGTTAGTATGTAGCTCCCTTCTGAGGGAGGAATTCCTCCGAAGTCGCTGGATTGAGCTAAGAGACACTTGCCTCTCACAAAACTTGCGTCCCGTATCGAACGAAATCCTTTGGAAGCGAAGCGTACAGGCGTTCAGCATGTGGGAGGTACAAGCCATAAGCTCAATCCAAAGGAGTGTGCATGCCTTGGAGGCAGCTGTCCCCTAGCGCGAAATTGACAAGGCAGACAGTTGGTTCTCACTTCGCTACTGTCCCGCATACAACGAAATGCTGTGGAAGTAGACCGTACAGGCAGTTAGGATGGGGGAGGTCCAGGGCATAAGCTCAACTCTCAGAAATGTGTATGCCTTGCAGGTGATGGCTGCTTGCCACTCGTTCATGGGAGTTAAAACGTAGCATGACTCTAATTGAACAAGGCTGTTGGAAATCCCTGTATTGAACTCAGATACACGTGAGTACAGGCCTGACACTTCCACATGCTTTTCACGCAACCTCTTCCAGCACCTCACTTAAGGATGATAGGAGCTATGTCTACAGGCAGTCAGGATGCGGGAGGGTCCTGCCCTGAGCTCAGCTCTCACAAGAAAGCATCCCTAGAAGCCAGGTTTCAACTAGCTGCATTTTTATGACTGTGGTGTCCTTCTAACCTAATCTATACTTGGTCACTCCAGTCCCCAACTGGGCCTCAGCTGGACCTGGTGCCTCTGGTACTTAGTTTGGTCTCACCTGGACCTGGTGACTGTGTTCCCACCTGGTCCTCAACTGGTCTTATGACTTTTGTCCCCACCTGGGCCTCACCCAGACCAGGTGACTGAGTTCCACCTGGGTCTTACCTGGACCTGGTGAATCTGGTCCCCTCCTGGGTATCACCAGGACCTGGTGACTCTGGTCCTCACGTGCGCCCCACCTGGACCTGGTGACTCTTGTACCCACCTGGGCATCATCGGGATATGTTTAGTCTGTTTCCCAAGTGAGACTCTGGAACATTTAACTTTGGTCCTCACCTGGGCCTCACCTGGACCTGGTGACTCTGTTTCCCACATGAACCTCACCTGGACCTGGTGTCTCTGCTGTTCTTCTAGCCTCACCTGTACCTGGTGACTCCAGTCCCACTCCCCCCGGGCCTCAGCTGGATTTGGTGACTCTGGTCCTCAGCTTGGTTTCATCTGGACCTGGTGACTGTGGTCCCCACCTTGGCCTCACCCAGACCTGCTGACTCTGGTTCCCACCTGCGCCTCACCTGTACCTGGTGATCTGGTTCTCACATGGACCACACCTAGACCTGGTGACCGTGCTGTCCTTCTAGACTCACCTTTAACTGGTAACTCTGGTCTCCACCTGGGCCTCACCTGGACCTGGTGAATCTGGTCCCCACTTGGTCCTCAAGAGGACCTGGTGACTCTGGTCCTGAGGTGGATATCATTGGGACATGGTTATTGTGTTCCCCACCTGGGACTCACCTCGACCTGGTAACTCTGGTCCTTACCTGGGCCTCACCTGGACCTGGTGATTCTGGTCGGCACCTGAGACTACCCTGGATCTGGTGACTGTGGTCCCCACCTGGGCCTCACTTGGACCTGGTGACTCTGATCCCCATCTGGGCCTCACCTGGCTCTGTTGACCATGGTCCTCAACTGGGCATAATTGGGACCCGGTGACTGTGTTCCACAACTGGACCTCACCTGGACCAGGTGACTCTGGTTCCCCTCTGGGTCTCACGCTGACCTGGTGACTGTGAACCCCACTTTGGCCTGACTTGGACCTGCTGACTCTGGTTGCCACCTGCGCCTCACCTCGAACTGTTGACTCTGGTTCTTTCAAGGGCCTCCCCTGTACCTGGTGCTTCTGGTCCCCACCTGGGCCTCACTGGGACCTGCTGAGTGTGGTTGCCACCTGCACCTCACCTGGACCTGGTGATTCTGGTCCCCACCGGAGCCTCACCCATACCTGGTGACTTAGGTCCCCATGTGGACCTCACTTGGACCTGGTGATTCTGGTCCTTGCCTGGTCCTCACCCAGACCTGGTGACTCTGTCCGGGTGTTGGGCTCCATTTCAGTGAGACGTTTCCGAAGCTCACAGGCCTCAGCTGGAGCCCGGAAGGAGGCAGGTGCGGCCCTAGGGACGGGGAGGCCGCCTCCTGCATGGCCTCCTGCAGTGCGTAAGTGTCCCGCAGATGGCGCCCGACTCCAGGCCCCGCCCAAGGAGCGTGCATGCGCAGTAAGCCTCCTCCGCCTGCACTAACAGGAACCCGCCTGTGCTTGCGAGGCCTGAGGAGGACGTGGGGTCGCGTCCACGCTGATGAGCCCCAGCCTCCTCAGGACCCGCGGTGAGGCTTCAGTAGGACATTGGGCCGTGTTCACGCTGTCAGGAGTCCCGGTCTCCTCAGGACCCGCGGTGAGGCTTCAGGAAGCTGTGGGCCGGGATCCCTGGGTGGCGCAGCGGTTTGGCGCCTGCCTCGCATCCACGTGACAGGAGCCCCTGGGCCTCCTCAGGACCCGCGGGGAGGCTTCAGGAAGATGTGGCGCCGCGTCCACTCTGGCAGGAGCTCCCGGGCTCCTCAGGACCCAAGTTGAGGCTTCTGGAAGATGGGGGCCACATCCATGTTGACAGGAGCCCCGGCCTCCTCAGAACCCACGGTGAGGCTTCGGGAGGATGTGGGGCCACGTCCACACTGACAGGACGCTGACCTCCTCAGGACCCCCGGTGTAGACTTCGGGAAATATGGGGATGTGTCCATGCCGACAGAAGACCCCAGCCTTGTCAGGGCCCGTGGTGAGGCCTAAGAAAGATGTGGGGACCGCATCCACACTGACAGGTCTCCGGCCTCCTCAGGACCCCCTCTGAAGTTTTGGGAAGCTTTGGGGCCACGTCCATGCTGACAGGAGCCCCCAACCTCCTCAGGTCTTATGGTGAGGCTTGAGGAAAATGTGGGGCCACATCAACACTGACAGGACCCCCGTTCTCCTCAGGACATGCACTTGGCTTCGGGACATATGGGGCTGCGTCTATGCTGCCAGGAGCCCACAGCCTCCTCAGGACCCGCAGTGAGTTTTCGGGGGTACGTGGGGCCATGTCCAGGGTGACAGGAGCCCCCGGCCTCCTGAGGACCTGCTGTGAGGCTTCCAGAGGATGTGAGGCATAGTCCACAGTGACAGGAGTCCCGTCGTCCTCAGGACCTGCTGACTATGACTCAGGAACACATGGGGCCGCGTCCGCACTCACAGGAGCCCGGCTTCCTCAGGACATCCTGGAGGACTCTGGAGGCGCCGTTGGGGGCCACGTCCACATCAGAAGGGACTACTCAGAACCACAGGGTAAGTGAATGGGTAGAATGAATGGTAGGGTCAGGGGAAGGGAGGCAGTTAGTGGTTAGGGTTAAGTTAGATGTTAGGGGTTAGTGATTAGGCTTATGGTTACAGATTAGAGGTTAGGGTGAGGGATAAGGGTAAGGGTCAGTGGTTAGGAGTTAGGATGGGGGTTAGGGATTAGGGAAAGGGGTTAGGGTTAGGACAGGATTTAGAGTTAGGGTTAGGGTTTAGGCTTTAGGGATTAGGGCAGGAGGTTAGGAGTTGGGGTTAGGGTTATGGTTAGAGTTAGGGTTGGGCTTAGGTTTGCAGTTAGGGTTAGGGGTAGAAGCAGGCTCCCCAAAGGGAGGGCAATGTGGGACTCGATCCTGGGATCCCAGGATCACACCCTGAGCCGAAGACAGATGCTCAACCACTGAGCCACCAGGTGTCCCCCAGGGTTTGGTTTCAAATCTAGTTTGTCTGATATAAGTACGGGTCCTCCAGCTTTCTTTTGCTGTCCATTAGCGTGATAGATGATTTTCCATCCCCTGGCTTTCAATCTGCTGGTGTCTATAGGTCTAAGGTGAGCATCTTGTAGGCAGCATACAGATGGATCTTGTTTTTTTAATAAAGATTTTATTTAAGAGAGAGAGAAGCAGAAAATTAGGCAGAGAGAGAAGCAGGCTCCCCACCAGGAGCCCAATATGGGACTCAATCCCAGACTCCAGGATCACACCCTGAGTCAAAGGCAGAGGCTCAACCCCTGAGCCACCCAGGCATCCCGGATCATGTTTTTTAAGCCACTCTGATACCCTATATCTTTTGATTGGAGCATTTAGTCTATCAACATTCAGAGTGATTATTGAAAGATATGAACTTAGTGCCTTTGTGTTACCTGTAGAGTTGGTGTTGCTGGTGATGTTCTCTGGTCCTTTCTAGTTTTTTGCTTTTCGTCTCTTTTTTTCCCCCACTAGAAGAGTCCCTCTTAAAATTCCTTACTGGACTGGTTTAGTGGTCATGAACTCCTTTATTTTTTGCCTGTCTGAGAAACTCTTTATCTCTCCTTCTATGCTGAATGACAGCCTTGCTGGAGAAAGAATTCTTACAAATTGAACTCCAATTTAAAAAAAATTAAAAACATAAAATAAATTTTTGCTATTATGATTGAGGAAAACGGCATTTTATGTTCAGAAATTTTTAATTTCTTCCTAGGGAGATTAAATAAATTTTGATGATTATTCTTAAAAGAAAACAAAAGAAAGGATTCTTGGCTGCATACTTTTCCTATTCAGCATATTGAATATTTCCTTCCACTTCCTTCTGGCTTGCCAAGTTTGTGGACAGATCTGCTGCAAACTGATTCATCTTCCCTTGTAGGTTAAGGACTACCTCCCCCAAGCCCCACCTCCACTGCTTTCAGGATTCTTTTCTTGTCTGTGTATTTTGTGACTTTGACTCTGAGGTGCCTGGGTGATGGTCAGCTTCTGTAGAATTTATTGGGAGTTCTCTGTCTCTCGATTTCAGTGTCTGTGTCCTTCCTCAGGTTATAGAAGTTTACATAATTCATTCAAATAAAACTTCTACCCCCTTTTCTCTCTCTTCATCTTCTGAGTCTCCTATGATATGAATGTTATTGTTTTAATAAGTGGCTGAGTTCCCTCAGTCGGCCTCTGTGGTCCATAACCTTTCTTGTTTTTAAGGCTTCCACTTGGGACTGCATCTCAGTTATAGCATTTTTAACGTTGGCCTGACTAGATTTTAGTTCTTTTAGTTCTACAGTAAGGGATTCTCTAGTTTTCTTCTATGCTCTTTTTCCAGCCCAGCTGCTATCTTTCTTTCTTTTTTTTTTTAATTTTTATTTATTTATGATAGTCACAGAGAGAGAGAGAGAGGCAGAGACATAGGCAGAGGGAGAAGCAGGCTCCATGCACCGGAAGCCCGATGTGGGATTCGATCCCGGGTCTCCAGGATCGTGCCCTAGGCCAAGGGCAGGCCCCAAACAGCTGCGCCACCCAGGGATCCCTAGCTGCTATCTTTCTAATCATTGTTTTAAACTGTAGTTAGACATCATATATGTGTATTGATGAACTTCCTGGCTGTGAGTACTACCTCATGTTATTTTATGGAGGTGAATTTCTCCATCTCATTATTTTTTCCAGAAAAGAAAGAAGGAAGAAAAAGAAAAAACAAGAAAAACAATAACAACTGCCCTCCCCCAAAAAACACCAGATTATTTTGGCCTGGTTGTTAAAAGATTCTAAATCCCAAAATAAGAAACACAATTAAAGTACCATGAAAGTAAAAATAAGAAATATATAAGGTACATAAATAAAAATTAAAATAAAGCAATTAATAAAAAAGAATCAAAGTAAATAAATGAAAATAAAGCACAAAGTGCAAAGGAAGCTAAACCCTACTTTCCAGGCAGAGCTGAAGCTCTGCAGCCTCTGTGGTCCGACAACTTGGTGGCAGCGAGTGGTCTGTGCGGGGTCTGGGGATGGGCCTTGGCACTGATTCTCAGGTGCACATCTGTGGGCTCAGAGGCGGGGTGGGCGTCAGCGCCTCTGACCTCCAGCGGGTGGCGCTGTGCTGCTCCCTGAGACTCGGCGCTGATGGGCGGGATGCGAGTGGGGACACTGGGTCCTCTGGCTCTGGGGCTGAGCATCCCGCCCCCCCAGTCTGCAGGGGCCTCCACAGAAGAGCCCCCAAGCCCCCGGGTCTCTGCCGCTTCTCTCAGAACCCTGCGTTCACTCTGCCTGCTTCCGAGCTTCTTTTGGTTTTGTTTTTTTTATCTCAGACTGTTGTGCCCAAGATTGCGAATCCGAGAAACCACTGAGAAGCCGACACCGATGCAAACGCACCAGGGTTTATTTACAAGCTCAAGCTTGCGTCCAAGTACACCCGACACAACGGAGCAGGGACTTGGACCCCGAAGTGGGTTTTAGCTGAGTTTTAAGGGCTGGTCTCAGGGACCTCCAGAAGGGCTGGAGCAATTCCTCAAGTTCTGTTTACATTTTGATATGGGGCCTTCAAGGGCATTGAGCTCTGTTCTCATTCTAATAGGGGCTTCCTGCCCTAGGCCTGGGCTCAGTTCTTATGCTAATGTGGGGCTTTCAAAGACATTAAGCTGTAAACTTTTGTTTTTTTGCTGTAACTGAAGTAATGGAAATTTCAGCTCTTCTTTGCAGGGGCGTGGGATGGCTGGACGTGTGCTAACACTGGACTTAAAGTGGAATGGCCTTAATTTTCTCGGCCTCCACGCATCCCGTCTTCCTATCTAGCTCCTTCCCCCTTCCCTGGAGCTCCTAAGAGAGCAATTGCAAATGACCTCTGGTGGCAGCCTGTGTTGGGGGACAGGCCCAGGGATTTGGGATCAGGAAGACCTGGAGCTCAGGCATCCAGGCTGTGCAGCCAGATTCGATGCTGCAGACTCTTATTCCCTAAGGCTATCTTGACAACTGACTTCGTACATAGAAAAGCTCTCCTTTGTCTTTAAAAGATGAAGAGCAAGTCAAAGCAGTTTTTCTCTGCCCATCTGATTGCTCAGATTCCAAACTGAGACATATTTCCTGTTAATAAGGATAATTTACTATCCATAGTATATGGTTAAAATATTCTGACACGAGTAATTCAGAGAGATGAGGGTTTCTCATCTCTTTCTTCACAGCTCAGTCACTCATCAGGAAATGCATCTTTATGGATTTGGAAAGAACCAAGAGACATTATTACCAATGGTCATATTATTATATTAAGGATTCTTCCCTGAGATCCCAAGAAGGACAATTTTTCCTTGGGCTTGAGGAGGCCTCTTGGAGTGAGGTTAAAATCAGAAATTGTGAGTTTGGGTTTCAGATAATGAACTGGTTAGCTACATAAACACGGACAGGCACTTAGGTTCTTTTTGAATTTCAATTCTCTTAAAAGCTATAGAATAGGGATCCCTGGGTGGCGCAGTGGTTTAGCGCCTGCCTTTGGCCCAGGGCGCGATCCTGGAGACCCGGGATCCTGGAGACCCGGGATCGAATCCCACATCGGGCTCCCGGGCATGGAGCCTGCTTCTCCCTCTGTCTGTGTCTCTGCCTCTCTCTCTCTCTCTCTCTGTGACTATCATAAATAAATAAAAATTAAAAAAAAAGGAAAAAAAAAAGCTATAGAATAATTTCTAAACACCTCATTAGACTGTTGTAGGATTTCTTTATTGCTAATATAGGTTAACATTCATATGGCACATATTATGTGCCAAGAATTGTGTCATGTTTCACATAAAAGAACTCATGGGATCCTCCAACAACCCTATGGGCAGATACTGTTGTCTTGATGGGCCAACTAAAGGATTCGAACTCAGGAAGCCTGGCTCCAGGCCGTTATGGCCACCAGAAAATATTTATTAAGTACTTACTAACGTCCTAGGTATTGTACAAATAAAGTCCAACTCTTTACTCATTAGAGCTCTATGGCACAGGCATTATTACTGTCACAGTTTTGCAGAGAAAGAAGTAGGTTCAGAGCCTAAGCTCAAGGGACTTGTCCAGAGCCCTACAATTCAGAGGCAGAAACCTTCCTTTTCCTCATAATATTCTCCTTCCACCACTTACCTTCTCCTTTCTCTAAGTCTTAATATAAATGTTGCTTCTTCTAGTCATCTTCTCTGAGGCCCCAGTTAGACTAAGCCTTCTTATATATGTACTTGTAGTAAGCTGTATATTTACCTTTATATTGGCTACTATAATCTTGTTTAGTTGTCTTTCGGTCACTTTTTGGTTAGTATCCGTCTCTCCCACCAGCATGGCCTGGAGGGAGCTAGGGACTGCATCTGTGTCTGGTTAACTTGGTATTCCTAGCACCTTGCACATAGTAGCTATGCACCAAATACTTAATAAATTAATGGATCCCTAACCTTCTTGAGTTGATGTTGATAAACATTAGAACATGAAATGGACAAAGATAAGAATGAAATTGCTGAATGAAATGGTAAAAAGCAATTTTATCCATTCACTCATTCAGTATTTTATCAGGTGCCTACTGTGTGCCATATCTGAGCGAAGGAAAACGATACGTGATTCCATTAGGGTATTATAATAGCAACTTAAAAATTGGCCTTCTAAGGCATTTGCTATAGTTGAAAGCTCTAACTAAAAGGCTCAGTGATTAGGAAGGAACTCAATAAAATCAAAATAAAGTATTATCTGGGCAGTAATTTCCCAGTAAATTTGGTTTAATAAAAATTTCACATGAATCATTTCTTAACTGACACTGAAGCACTGTGAACTCTTTGGAAGACAAATGTCAAGAAAATAAATGTTATGCATTGCTAATTTTAAATGCACTTGCAATATGGTGTCTAATATAAAAGAAGTATTTTTATCTGATTTTTGCTATTTATTATCCTTTCCTGCTTTTCAGGTTGAGGAGGCATTATACGTGTTCATAAGTGTTTTTCTTTCCTTCTGATATAAAATTCTTACTTTGTTCTCATCTAAGGAACTCTTTAAGAATAAGGCAAAAATTAATTAAACTATTCTAAAAATGTTTTCACACTTGGAGCCTGATTCATTTAAGTCAATTTTCAAAATAAATCTTATTTATTAGAAAAAAAAACACAAAGATTTATAGGGAAATTGAGAAGATAGTACAGAGAATTCTCATGGACTCGCACTCAGTTTCTCCAATTATCAATATCTTATATTAGTATGGTACAAATATTAGCTAATGAATCAATATTAAAATATTCGCATTAACCAAAGACCATACTTTATTCAGATGTCCTTAGTTTTTGCTAAGTTACCATCCCTCACATCACATTACACTTGTCCTCATGTTTTCTTAGGCTCCTCTGGATTGTGACAGTTTTTCAGTCTTTCCTTATTGTTGTTGAACTGGAACACTTTGAGAAGTAGAGTATTTTGTAAAATTTCCCTCAGTTGGGACATGTCTGTTTATCTCATGATTGAACTGTGATTGTGAATCATATACAGAGTTATACTGCCATTTTTATTATATCATATAGGGGATAGATACTATCAACATGATTTATCAGTCTTGGGAGGCAGATGTCTGCTACCCACTCCTACATGGGAGTTAGAACCTAGCTGCACTCTAATTGAAGAAGGCCATTGGAAATCGCTGTATTCAACTCAGATACACGGGAGTATAGGCCTGACGCTTCCACATGCTTTTCTCACAACCTCTCCCAGCACCTACCATCAGGATGTTAGCAGCTAAGTCTACAGGCAGGCAGGATGCGGGTGGGTCCTGCCCTGAGCTCAGCTCTCAAAAGGAAGCATGCCTCGAAGCCAGCTTTCTACTAGCTGCGTTTTTATGGCCATGAGAACATAGCAGCATTGTAAGTCAGGAGGTTCCATGTACACCGCTCTACTGCACCTGGAGACACAAGCATTGAAGCCTGAGCTAGGCCCTTGTGTCCTATGAGCTTCTGACAAACTTGTCTAGTGAGGAGGTTCGAAATTCCATCTGAAGGCTGTGTGGAACTGTAGGGACTGGAGGTGAGCTCAAGTCTCAGAAGCAAGTACCCATTGGACACTGCGTTCAACTAGCTTCTCATGTAAGGAACTTAGTATGTAGCACCAAACTAAGAGAGCAGTTCCTCAAATATCTCTGGATTGGGATATGAGACACTAGTCGTGTGGGCCGGCACCTTCCACTAACCTCTCACAACCCTTCTGTCACACATCTAGGCTAGGCCTGATAGGAGCGAAGTGTATCTGCAGTCAGCATGTGGGAGGTACAGGGCATGAGTTCAACTCTCAGAAGTGTGTATGCTTTGCAGGCAGATGTCTGCTAGACACTTATTGATGGGAGCTAGAAGCCGAGCTACACTCTAATTGAACAAGGACGTTGGCAATCGCTGTATTGAACTGAGATACACGAGAGTACAAACCCGTCACTTCCACATGCTTTTCACACAACCTCTGCCAGCACCTAACATAAGGATGCTAGGACCTATGTCTACAGGCAGTTATGATGCGGGAGGGTCATGCCCTGACCTCAGCTCTCACAACGAAGCATGTCTAGAAGCCAGGTTACAACTAGCTGCGTTCTTATGGCAGTGAGAACATAGCAGCATTCTGAGTCAGGAGGTTCCAAGAATACCACTCTACTGCACCTGGAGACACTTTCCAGGCCTGCATTATTCCACTTGCGTCTCACCAGCTTCTGACAAACGTCTCTGGTCAAGATGTTCGAAACTCATTCTGCAGGCAGTGTGGAACTGTGGGACTGGGTGTGAGCTGAACTCTCAGAAGTAAGTTGCCTTTGGACACGGGGTTCAGATAGCTTCTGACGTATGGAACTTAGTATGTAGCACCAGTCTAAGACAGGAATTACTAGGAAATCGCTGGATTGAGCTTGGAGGCACTAGTCTTGTGGGCCGGCACCTTCCACTTAACCTCTCACAACACTTCAGTCATGCATCGAGCCTAGGCTTGTAAAGAGCGAAGTGTACCTGCAGGCAGGATGTGGGAGGTACAGGCCATAAGCCCAACTCTCATAAGTGTGTATGCCTGGGAGGCAGATGTCTGCTACCCACTCATACATGGGAGTTAGAACCTAGCTACAGGGATCCCTGGGTGGCGCAGTGGTTTAGCGCCTGCCTTTGGCCCAGGGTGGGATCCTGGAGACCCGGGATCAAATCCCACATCGGGCTCCCAGTGCATGGAGCCTGCTTCTCCCTCTGCCTATGTCTCTGCCTCTCTCTCTCTCTCTCTGTGTGTGTGTATGTGTGTGTGTGTGTGACTATCATAAATTAATTAATTAAAAAAAAAGAACCTAGCTACACTCTGATTGAAGAAGGCCGTTGGACATCGCCGTATTCAACGCAGATACACGTGAGTACAGGCCTGTCGCTTCCACATGCTTTTCTCACAACCGCTCCCAGCACCTAACATTAGGAGGTTAGCAGCTACATCTACAGGCAGGCAGGATGCGGGAGGGTCCTGTCTTGAGCTCAGGTCTCAAAAGGAAGCATGGCTCAAAGCTGTAGTTCAGGAGGTTCAATGAATACTGCTCTACTGCACCTGGAGACACAACCACTGAAGCCTTCGACTTGCCCCCTGCGTACCATGAGCTTCTGGCATACATCTCTAGTGAGGATGTTCGAAACTGTATCTGCAGTCAGTGTGGAACTGTGAGTGACTGCGTGTGGTCTCACCTCTCAGAATCAAGTTCCCCTGGACACTGCTTTCAACTAGCTTCTCTTGTATAGAAGTTAGTATGTAGTGCCAATGTATGAGAGGAATTCCTCGGTAGTCGCTGGATTGAGCTTCAAGACACTTGTCCCCTGACCTGCACCTTCCAATTGCCTCTCACACCACTTCTGTCATGCAACGAACCTAGGCCTCTTAGAAGCGCAGTGTACATGCAGTGTGGGACCCAGGAAATTTCTTTTTATTTATGATAGTCACACAGCAAGAGAGATATAGAGAGGCAGAGATATAGGCAGAGGGAGAAGCAGGCTCCATGCACCGGGAGCCCGACATGGGATCGATCCCGGATCTCCAGGATCACGCCCCTGGCCAAAGGCAGGCGCTAAACCGCTGCGCCACCCACGGATCCCGGGACCCAGGAAATTTAACGAAAATCCCCTACTCCTGGGGATTAGCAGAGGAGGACAGATGCCATTTTGTGCTACACCTGTCACCCCCTGTATGACCCCTACATAAACTGCTTATTGCTTAAGGTGCTGCCCCACCCTAGTCAAGCTTTTGGGCACACGCTACTCAGAAATCGGCCCATAACAATGTAACCCTGCTTTGTGCCCGCCCAAACTGCGCGCCAATTCTGACCAAAGTAATAGGCCAGCTCAAATGGATACTATAGGGTAAGATGTAATTCAATCGGCCACCTGCGTGTGGACCGACATGTCTGAGCAACTTTCTGTGTATCCCATGGGCCACTGGCCCCTATAAAGCTGCTATGCCTCTTAGTCTCAGGGTCCAAGTCCCTGCTCCGCTGTGTCAGGTATACTTAGACCCACGACCAGCTTGTAAATAAACCCTTGAAACCTTGTATTCATTGGAGGCAGAAGTCTGCTACCCACTCGTACATGTGAGTTGGAACTTAGCTACACTATGATTGAAGAAGGTCTTTGGAAATCGCTGTATTCAACTCAGATACACGTAAGGTCAGGAACAACGATTCCACATGCTTTTCTCACAACTTCTCCCAGCCACTACCATGAGGATGTTAGCAGCTACTTCTACAGTCAGGCACGATGCGGGAGGGTTCTGCCCTGAACTAAGCTCTCACAGGGAAGCATGCCTGGAAGCCAGCTCTCAACTAGCTGCATTCTTATGGCAGAGTAAAGGTAACAGTATTCTGAGTCAGGAGGTTTCAAGATTACCACTCTTCTGCACCAGGAGATACCGCCCAGGTCTGCATTGTTAACTTGCATCTCAGAAGCCTCTGGCAAACGTCTCTTCTGAAGACTTTCGAAACTCACTCTGCAGGCACTGTGGAACTGTGAGGGACTGAGAGTGAGCTCAACTCTCAGCAGTAAGATGATTTTGGACAAGGCGTTCAGCTACCTTCTCACATATGGAACTTAGTATGTAGCACCAGTCTACCCCAGGAATTACTGGGAAATCGCTGGATTGAGCTTGGAGGCACTAGTCTTGTGTGCCGGGAGATTCCAATTACCTCTCCCAACACTTCGGTGAAGCAGCGAGCCTAGGCCTTTTGGAAGCGAAAGGTAGCTGCAGGCAGGATGTAGGGTTACAGGCCATAAGCTCAACTCTCAGAAGTGTGTATGCATGGGAGGCAGATGTCTGCTACCCACTCGGACATGCGAGTTGGAACCTAGCTACACTCTGATGAAGAAGGTCTTTGGAAATCGCTGTATTCAACTCAGATACACGTGAGTTCAGCACAACGATTCCACATGCTTTTCTCACAACCTTTCCCTGCCACTAACATGAGGATGTTAGCAGCTCCTTCTACAGTCAAGCAGGATGCGGGAGGGTTGTGCCCTGTCCTTAGCTCTCACAGGGAAGCATGCCTTGAAGCCAGCTGTCAACTAGCTGCATTCTTATGGCAGGGTGAAGGTAGCAGTATTCTGAGACAGGAGGTTCCCAGATTACCACTCTACTGCACCTGGAGATACCCTCCAGGTCTGCATTGTTAACTTGCGTCTCAGAAGCCTCTGGCAAACGTCTCTGGTGAAGACGTGCGAAACTCACTCTGCAGGCAGTGTGGAACTGTGAGGGACTGAGGGTGAGCTCAACTCTCAGAAGTAAGATGTTTTTGGACAAGGCGTTCAACTACCTACTCACGTATGGAACTTAGTATGTAGCACCAGTCTACCACAGGAATTACTAGGAAATCGCTGGATTGAGCTTGGAGGCACTCGTCTTGTGTGCCGGGAGATTCCAATTACCTCTCCCAACACTTGCGTCAAGCAGCGAGCCTAGGCCTTTTGGAAGCGAAAGGTAGCTGCAGGCAGGATGTAGGGTTACAGGCCATAAGCTCAACTCTCAGAAGTGTGTATGCATGGGAGGCAGATGTCTGCTACCCACTCGGACATGGGAGTTGGAACCTAGCTACACTCCTATTGAAGAAGGAGTTGGAAATCGCTGTATTCAACTCAGATACACGGGAGTTCAGGCCCAATGCTTACACATGCTTTTCCTACAACCTATCCCAGCCACTAACATAAGGATGTTAGCAGGTACGTCTACAGTCAGGCAGGATGCGGGAGGGTTCTGCCCTGTCCTCAGCTCTCACAGGGAAGCATGCCTAGAAGCCAGCTCTCAACTAGCTGCATTCTTATGACAGTGTGAAGGTAGCAGTATTCTGAGTACAGGAGGTTCCCAGATTACCACTCTACTGCACCTGGAGATACCCTCCAGGTCTGCATTGTTAACTTGCGTCTCAGAAGCCTCTGGCAAACGTCTCTGGTGAAGACGTGCGAAACTCACTCTGCAGGCAGTGTGGAACTGTGAGGGACTGAGGGTGAGCTCAACTCTCAGCAGTAAGATGATTTTGGACAAGGCGTTCAGCTACCTTCTCACATATGGAACTTAGTATGTAGCACCAGTCTACCCCAGGAATTACTGGGAAATCGCTGGATTGAGCTTGGAGGCACTAGTCTTGTGTGCCGGGAGATTCCAGTTACCTCTCCCAACACTTCGGTGAAGCAGCGAGCCTAGGCCTTTTGGAAGCGAAAGGTAGCTGCAGGCAGGATGTAGGGTTACAGGCCATAAGCTCAACTCTCAGAAGTGTGTATGCATGGGAGGCAGATGTCTGCTACCCACTCGGACATGCGAGTTGGAACCTAGCTACACTCTGATGAAGAAGGTCTTTGGAAATCGCTGTATTCAACTCAGATACACGTGAGTTCAGGCACAACGATTCCACATGCTTTTCTCACAACCTTTCCCTGCCACTAACATGAGGATGTTAGCAGCTCCTTCTACAGTCAAGCAGGATGCGGGAGGGTTGTGCCCTGTCCTTAGCTCTCACAGGGAAGCATGCCTTGAAGCCAGCTGTCAACTAGCTGCATTCTTATGGCAGGGTGAAGGTAGCAGTATTCTGAGACAGGAGGTTCCCAGATTACCACTCTACTGCACCTGGAGATACCCTCCAGGTCTGCATTGTTAACTTGCGTCTCAGAAGCCTCTGGCAAACGTCTCTGGTGAAGACGTGCGAAACTCACTCTGCAGGCAGTGTGGAACTGTGAGGGACTGAGGGTGAGCTCAACTCTCAGAAGTAAGATGTTTTGGACAAGGCGTTCAAGCTACCTACTCACGTATGGAACTTAGTATGTAGCACCAGTCTACCCCAGGAATTACTAGGAAATCGCTGGATTGAGCTTGGAGGCACTCGTCTTGTGTGCCGGGAGATTCCAGTTACCTCTCCCAACACTTGCGTCAAGCAGCGAGCCTAGGCCTTTTGGAAGCGAAAGGTAGCTGCAGGCAGGATGTAGGGTTACAGGCCATAAGCTCAACTCTCAGAAGTGTGTATGCATGGGAGGCAGATGTCTGCTACCCACTCGGACATGGGAGTTGGAACCTAGCTACACTCCTATTGAAGAAGGATGTTGGAAATCGCTGTATTCAACTCAGATACACGGGAGTTCAGGCCCAATGCTTACACATGCTTTTCCCACAACCTATCCCAGCCACTAACATAAGGAGGTTAGCAGGTACGTCTACAGTCAGGCAGGATGCGGGAGGGTTCTGCCCTGTCCTCAGCTCTCACAGGGAAGCATGCCTAGAAGCCAGCTCTCAACTAGCTGCATTCTTATGACAGTGTGAAGGTAGCAGTATTCTGAGTAAGGAGGTTCCCAGATTACCACTCTACTGCACCTGGAGATACCCTCCAGGTCTGCATTGTTAACTTGCGTCTCAGAGCCTCTGGCAAAAGTCTCTGGTGAAGACGTGGGAAACTCACTCTGCAGGCAGTGTGGAACTGTGAGGGACTGAGGGTGAGCTCAACTCTCAGCAGTAAGATGATTTTGGACAAGGCGTTCAGCTACCTTCTCACATATGGAACTTAGTATGTAGCACCAGTCTACCCCAGGAATTACTGGGAAATCGCTGGATTGAGCTTGGAGGCACTAGTCTTGTGTGCCGGGAGATTCCAGTTACCTCTCCCAACACTTCGGTGAAGCAGCGAGCCTAGGCCTTTTGGAAGCGAAAGGTAGCTGCAGGCAGGAGGTAGGGTTACAGGCCATAAGCTCAACTCTCAGAAGTGTGTATGCATGGGAGGCAGATGTCTGCTACCCACTCGGACATGCGAGTTGGAACCTAGCTACACTCTGATGAAGAAGGACTTTGGAAATCGCTGTATTCAACTCAGATACACGTGAGTTCAGGCACAACGATTCCACATGCTTTTCTCACAACCTTTCCCTGCCACTAACATGAGGACGTTAGCAGCTCCTTCTACAGTCAAGCAGGATGCGGGAGGGTTGTGCCCTGTCCTTAGCTCTCACAGGGAAGCATGCCTTGAAGCCAGCTGTCAACTAGCTGCATTCTTATGGCAGGGTGAAGGTAGCAGTATTCTGAGACAGGAGGTTCCCAGATTACCACTCTACTGCACCTGGAGATACCCTCCAGGTCTGCATTGTTAACTTGCGTCTCAGAAGCCTCTGGCAAACGTCTCTGGTGAAGACGTGCGAAACTCACTCTGCAGGCAGTGTGGAACTGTGAGGGACTGAGGGTGAGCTCAACTCTCAGAAGTAAGATGTTTTTGGACAAGGCGTTCAACTACCTACTCACGTATGGAACTTAGTATGTAGCACCAGTCTACCCCAGGAATTACTAGGAAATCGCTTGATTGAGCTTGGAGGCACTCGTCTTGTGTGCCGGGAGATTCCAGTTACCTCTCCCAACACTTGCGTCAAGCAGCGAGCCTAGGCCTTTTGGAAGCGAAAGGTAGCGGCAGGCAGGATGTAGGGTTACAGGCCATAAGCTCAACTCTCAGAAGTGTGTATGCATGGGAGGCAGATGTCTGCTACCCACTCGGACATGGGAGTTGGAACCTAGCTACACTCCTATTGAAGAAGGATGTTGGAAATCGCTGTATTCAACTCAGATACACGGGAGTTCAGGCCCAATGCTTACACATGCTTTTCCCACAACCTATCCCAGCCACTAACATAAGGAGGTTAGCAGGTACGTCTACAGTCAGGCAGGATGCGGGAGGGTTCTGCCCTGTCCTCAGCTCTCACAGGGAAGCATGCCTAGAAGCCAGCTCTCAACTAGCTGCATTCTTATGACAGTGTGAAGGTAGCAGTATTCTGAGACAGGAGGTTCCCAGATTACCACTCTACTGCACCTGGAGATACCCTCCAGGTCTGCATTGTTAACTTGCGTCTCAGAAGCCTCTGGCAAAAGTCTCTGGTGAAGACGTGGGAAACTCACTCTGCAGGCAGTGTGGAACTGTGAGGGACTGAGGGTGAGCTCAACTCTCAGCAGTAAGATGATTTTGGACAAGGCGTTCAGCTACCTTCTCACATATGGAACTTAGTATGTAGCACCAGTCTACCCCAGGAATTACTGGGAAATCGCTGGATTGAGCTTGGAGGCACTAGTCTTGTGTGCCGGGAGATTCCAGTTACCTCTCCCAACACTTCGGTGAAGCAGCGAGCCTAGGCCTTTTGGAAGCGAAAGGTAGCTGCAGGCAGGATGTAGGGTTACAGGCCATAAGCTCAACTCTCAGAAGTGGGTATGCATGGGAGGCAGATGTCTGCTACCCACTCGGACATGCGAGTTGGAACCTAGCTACACTCTGATGAAGAAGGACTTTGGAAATCGCTGTATTCAACTCAGATACACGTGGGTTCAGGCACAACGATTCCACATGCTTTTCTCACAACCTTTCCCTGCCACTAACATGAGGACGTTAGCAGCTCCTTCTACAGTCAAGCAGGATGCGGGAGGGTTGTGCCCTGTCCTTAGCTCTCACAGGGAAGCATGCCTTGAAGCCAGCTGTCAACTAGCTGCATTCTTATGGCAGGGTGAAGGTAGCAGTATTCTGAGACAGGAGGTTCCCAGATTACCACTCTACTGCACCTGGAGATACCCTCCAGGTCTGCATTGTTAACTTGCGTCTCAGAAGCCTCTGGCAAACGTCTCTGGTGAAGACGTGCGAAACTCACTCTGCAGGCAGTGTGGAACTGTGAGGGACTGAGGGTGAGCTCAACTCTCAGAAGTAAGATGTTTTTGGACAAGGCGTTCAACTACCTACTCACGTATGGAACTTAGTATGTAGCACCAGTCTACCCCAGGAATTACTAGGAAATCGCTTGATTGAGCTTGGAGGCACTCGTCTTGTGTGCCGGGAGATTCCAATTACCTCTCCCAACACTTGCGTCAAGCAGCGAGCCTAGGCCTTTTGGAAGCGAAAGGTAGCTGCAGGCAGGATGTAGGGTTACAGGCCATAAGCTCAACTCTCAGAAGTGTGTATGCATGGGAGGCAGATGTCTGCTACCCACTCGGACATGGGAGTTGGAACCTAGCTACACTCCTATTGAAGAAGGATGTTGGAAATCGCTGTATTCAACTCAGATACACGGGAGTTCAGGCCCAATGCTTACACATGCTTTTCCCACAACCTATCCCAGCCACTAACATAAGGAGGTTAGCAGGTACGTCTACAGTCAGGCAGGATGCGGGAGGGTTCTGCCCTGTCCTCAGCTCTCACAGGGAAGCATGCCTAGAAGCCAGCTCTCAACTAGCTGCATTCTTATGACAGTGTGAAGGTAGCAGTATTCTGAGTAAGGAGGTTCCCAGATTACCACTCTACTGCACCTGGAGATACCGTCCAGGTCTGCATTGTTAACTTGCGTCTCAGAGGCCTCTGGCAAAAGTCTCTGGTGAAGACGTGGGAAACTCACTCTGCAGGCAGTGTGGAACTGTGAGGGACTGAGGGTGAGCTCAACTCTCAGCAGTAAGATGATTTTGGACAAGGCGTTCAGCTACCTTCTCACATATGGAACTTAGTATGTAGCACCAGTCTACCCCAGGAATTACTGGGAAATCGCTGGATTGAGCTTGGAGGCACTAGTCTTGTGTGCCGGGAGATTCCAGTTACCTCTCCCAACACTTCGGTGAAGCAGCGAGCCTAGGCCTTTTGGAAGCGAAAGGTAGCTGCAGGCAGGAGGTAGGGTTACAGGCCATAAGCTCAACTCTCAGAAGTGGGTATGCATGGGAGGCAGATGTCTGCTACCCACTCGGACATGCGAGTGGGAACCTAGCTACACTCTGATGAAGAAGGACTTTGGAAATCGCTGTATTCAACTCAGATACACGTGGGTTCAGGCACAACGATTCCACATGCTTTTCTCACAACCTTTCCCTGCCACTAACATGAGGACGTTAGCAGCTCCTTCTACAGTCAAGCAGGATGCGGGAGGGTTGTGCCCTGTCCTTAGCTCTCACAGGGAAGCATGCCTTGAAGCCAGCTGTCAACTAGCTGCATTCTTATGGCAGGGTGAAGGTAGCAGTATTCTGAGACAGGAGGTTCCCAGATTACCACTCTACTGCACCTGGAGATACCCTCCAGGTCTGCATTGTTAACTTGCGTCTCAGAAGCCTCTGGCAAACGTCTCTGGTGAAGACGTGCGAAACTCACTCTGCAGGCAGTGTGGAACTGTGAGGGACTGAGGGTGAGCTCAACTCTCAGAAGTAAGATGATTTTGGACAAGGCGTTCAAGCTACCTACTCACGTATGGAACTTAGTATGTAGCACCAGTCTACCCCAGGAATTACTAGGAAATCGCTTGATTGAGCTTGGAGGCACTCGTCTTGTGTGCCGGGAGATTCCAGTTACCTCTCCCAACACTTGCGTCAAGCAGCGAGCCTAGGCCTTTTGGAAGCGAAAGGTAGCTGCAGGCAGGATGTAGGGTTACAGGCCATAAGCTCAACTCTCAGAAGTGTGTATGCATGGGAGGCAGATGTCTGCTACCCACTCGGACATGGGAGTTGGAACCTAGCTACACTCCTATTGAAGAAGGATGTTGGAAATCGCTGTATTCAACTCAGATACACGGGAGTTCAGGCCCAATGCTTACACATGCTTTTCCACAACCTATCCCAGCCACTAACATAAGGAGGTTAGCAGGTACGTCTACAGTCAGGCAGGATGCGGGAGGGTTCTGCCCTGTCCTCAGCTCTCACAGGGAAGCATGCCTAGAAGCCAGCTCTCAACTAGCTGCATTCTTATGACAGTGTGAAGGTAGCAGTATTCTGAGTAAGGAGGTTCCCAGATTACCACTCTACTGCACCTGGAGATACCCTCCAGGTCTGCATTGTTAACTTGCGTCTCAGAAGCCTCTGGCAAAAGTCTCTGGTGAAGACGTGGGAAACTCACTCTGCAGGCAGTGTGGAACTGTGAGGGACTGAGGGTGAGCTCAACTCTCAGCAGTAAGATGATTTTGGACAAGGCGTTCAGCTACCTTCTCACATATGGAACTTAGTATGTAGCACCAGTCTACCCCAGGAATTACTGGGAAATCGCTGGATTGAGCTTGGAGGCACTAGTCTTGTGTGCCGGGAGATTCCAGTTACCTCTCCCAACACTTCGGTGAAGCAGCGAGCCTAGGCCTTTTGGAAGCGAAAGGTAGCTGCAGGCAGGAGGTAGGGTTACAGGCCATAAGCTCAACTCTCAGAAGTGTGTATGCATGGGAGGCAGATGTCTGCTACCCACTCGGACATGCGAGTTGGAACCTAGCTACACTCTGATGAAGAAGGACTTTGGAAATCGCTGTATTCAACTCAGATACACGTGGGTTCAGGCACAACGATTCCACATGCTTTTCTCACAACCTTTCCCTGCCACTAACATGAGGACGTTAGCAGCTCCTTCTACAGTCAAGCAGGATGCGGGAGGGTTGTGCCCTGTCCTTAGCTCTCACAGGGAAGCATGCCTTGAAGCCAGCTGTCAACTAGCTGCATTCTTATGGCAGGGTGAAGGTAGCAGTATTCTGAGACAGGAGGTTCCCAGATTACCACTCTACTGCACCTGGAGATACCCTCCAGGTCTGCATTGTTAACTTGCGTCTCAGAAGCCTCTGGCAAACGTCTCTGGTGAAGACGTGCGAAACTCACTCTGCAGGCAGTGTGGAACTGTGAGGGACTGAGGGTGAGCTCAACTCTCAGAAGTAAGATGTTTTTGGACAAGGCGTTCAACTACCTACTCACGTATGGAACTTAGTATGTAGCACCAGTCTACCCCAGGAATTACTAGGAAATCGCTTGATTGAGCTTGGAGGCACTCGTCTTGTGTGCCGGGAGATTCCAGTTACCTCTCCCAACACTTGCGTCAAGCAGCGAGCCTAGGCCTTTTGGAAGCGAAAGGTAGCGGCAGGCAGGATGTAGGGTTACAGGCCATAAGCTCAACTCTCAGAAGTGTGTATGCATGGGAGGCAGATGTCTGCTACCCACTCGGACATGGGAGTTGGAACCTAGCTACACTCCTATTGAAGAAGGATGTTGGAAATCGCTGTATTCAACTCAGATACACGGGAGTTCAGGCCCAATGCTTACACATGCTTTTCCCACAACCTATCCCAGCCACTAACATAAGGAGGTTAGCAGGTACGTCTACAGTCAGGCAGGATGCGGGAGGGTTCTGCCCTGTCCTCAGCTCTCACAGGGAAGCATGCCTAGAAGCCAGCTCTCAACTAGCTGCATTCTTATGACAGTGTGAAGGTAGCAGTATTCTGAGTACAGGAGGTTCCCAGATTACCACTCTACTGCACCTGGAGATACCCTCCAGGTCTGCATTGTTAACTTGCGTCTCAGAAGCCTCTGGCAAAAGTCTCTGGTGAAGACGTGCGAAACTCACTCTGCAGGCAGTGTGGAACTGTGAGGGACTGAGGGTGAGCTCAACTCTCAGCAGTAAGATGATTTTGGACAAGGCGTTCAGCTACCTTCTCACATATGGAACTTAGTATGTAGCACCAGTCTACCCCAGGAATTACTGGGAAATCGCTGGATTGAGCTTGGAGGCACTAGTCTTGTGTGCCGGGAGATTCCAGTTACCTCTCCCAACACTTCGGTGAAGCAGCGAGCCTAGGCCTTTTGGAAGCGAAAGGTAGCTGCAGGCAGGAGGTAGGGTTACAGGCCATAAGCTCAACTCTCAGAAGTGGGTATGCATGGGAGGCAGATGTCTGCTACCCACTCGGACATGCGAGTTGGAACCTAGCTACACTCTGATGAAGAAGGACTTTGGAAATCGCTGTATTCAACTCAGATACACGTGGGTTCAGGCACAACGATTCCACATGCTTTTCTCACAACCTTTCCCTGCCACTAACATGAGGACGTTAGCAGCTCCTTCTACAGTCAAGCAGGATGCGGGAGGGTTGTGCCCTGTCCTTAGCTCTCACAGGGAAGCATGCCTTGAAGCCAGCTGTCAACTAGCTGCATTCTTATGGCAGGGTGAAGGTAGCAGTATTCTGAGACAGGAGGTTCCCAGATTACCACTCTACTGCACCTGGAGATACCCTCCAGGTCTGCATTGTTAACTTGCGTCTCAGAAGCCTCTGGCAAACGTCTCTGGTGAAGACGTGCGAAACTCACTCTGCAGGCAGTGTGGAACTGTGAGGGACTGAGGGTGAGCTCAACTCTCAGAAGTAAGATGTTTTTGGACAAGGCGTTCAACTACCTACTCACGTATGGAACTTAGTATGTAGCACCAGTCTACCCCAGGAATTACTAGGAAATCGCTTGATTGAGCTTGGAGGCACTCGTCTTGTGTGCCGGGAGATTCCAGTTACCTCTCCCAACACTTGCGTCAAGCAGCGAGCCTAGGCCTTTTGGAAGCGAAAGGTAGCGGCAGGCAGGATGTAGGGTTACAGGCCATAAGCTCAACTCTCAGAAGTGTGTATGCATGGGAGGCAGATGTCTGCTACCCACTCGGACATGGGAGTTGGAACCTAGCTACACTCCTATTGAAGAAGGATGTTGGAAATCGCTGTATTCAACTCAGATACACGGGAGTTCAGGCCCAATGCTTACACATGCTTTTCCCACAACCTATCCCAGCCACTAACATAAGGATGTTAGCAGGTACGTCTACAGTCAGGCAGGATGCGGGAGGGTTCTGCCCTGTCCTCAGCTCTCACAGGGAAGCATGCCTAGAAGCCAGCTCTCAACTAGCTGCATTCTTATGGCAGGGTGAAGGTAGCAGTATTCTGAGACAGGAGGTTCCCAGATTACCACTCTACTGCACCTGGAGATACCCTCCAGGTCTGCATTGTTAACTTGCGTCTCAGAAGCCTCTGGCAAACGTCTCTGGTGAAGACGTGCGAAACTCACTCTGCAGGCAGTGTGGAACTGTGAGGGACTGAGGGTGAGCTCAACTCTCAGCAGTAAGATGATTTTGGACAAGGCGTTCAGCTACCTTCTCACATATGGAACTTAGTATGTAGCACCAGTCTACCCCAGGAATTACTGGGAAATCGCTGGATTGAGCTTGGAGGCACTAGTCTTGTGTGCCGGGAGATTCCAGTTACCTCTCCCAACACTTCGGTGAAGCAGCGAGCCTAGGCCTTTTGGAAGCGAAAGGTAGCTGCAGGCAGGAGGTAGGGTTACAGGCCATAAGCTCAACTCTCAGAAGTGGGTATGCATGGGAGGCAGATGTCTGCTACCCACTCGGACATGCGAGTGGGAACCTAGCTACACTCTGATGAAGAAGGACTTTGGAAATCGCTGTATTCAACTCAGATACACGTGGGTTCAGGCACAACGATTCCACATGCTTTTCTCACAACCTTTCCCTGCCACTAACATGAGGACGTTAGCAGCTCCTTCTACAGTCAAGCAGGATGCGGGAGGGTTGTGCCCTGTCCTTAGCTCTCACAGGGAAGCATGCCTTGAAGCCAGCTGTCAACTAGCTGCATTCTTATGGCAGGGTGAAGGTAGCAGTATTCTGAGACAGGAGGTTCCCAGATTACCACTCTACTGCACCTGGAGATACCCTCCAGGTCTGCATTGTTAACTTGCGTCTCAGAAGCCTCTGGCAAACGTCTCTGGTGAAGACGTGCGAAACTCACTCTGCAGGCAGTGTGGAACTGTGAGGGACTGAGGGTGAGCTCAACTCTCAGAAGTAAGATGATTTTGGACAAGGCGTTCAGCTACCTTCTCACATATGGAACTTAGTATGTAGCACCAGTCTACCCCAGGAATTACTAGGAAATCGCTGGATTGAGCTTGGAGGCACTAGTCTTGTGTGCCGGGAGATTCCAGTTACCTCTCCCAACACTTCGGTGAAGCAGCGAGCCTAGGCCTTTTGGAAGCGAAAGGTAGCTGCAGGCAGGATGTAGGGTTACAGGCCATAAGCTCAACTCTCAGAAGTGGGTATGCATGGGAGGCAGATGTCTGCTACCCACTCGGACATGCGAGTTGGAACCTAGCTACACTCTGATGAAGAAGGACTTTGGAAATCGCTGTATTCAACTCAGATACACGGGAGTTCAGGCACAACGATTCCACATGCTTTTCTCACAACCTTTCCCTGCCACTAACATGAGGACGTTAGCAGCTCCTTCTACAGTCAAGCAGGATGCGGGAGGGTTGTGCCCTGTCCTCAGCTCTCACAGGGAAGCATGCCTTGAAGCCAGCTGTCAACTAGCTGCATTCTTATGGCAGGGTGAAGGTAGCAGTATTCTGAGACAGGAGGTTCCCAGATTACCACTCTACTGCACCTGGAGATACCCTCCAGGTCTGCATTGTTAACTTGCGTCTCAGAAGCCTCTGGCAAACGTCTCTGGTGAAGACGTGCGAAACTCACTCTGCAGGCAGTGTGGAACTGTGAGGGACTGAGGGTGAGCTCAACTCTCAGAAGTAAGATGTTTTTGGACAAGGCGTTCAAGCTACCTACTCACAGTATGGAACTTAGTATGTAGCACCAGTCTACCCCAGGAATTACTAGGAAATCGCTGGATTGAGCTTGGAGGCACTCGTCTTGTGTGCCGGGAGATTCCAGTTACCTCTCCCAACACTTGCGTCAAGCAGCGAGCCTAGGCCTTTTGGAAGCGAAAGGTAGCTGCAGGCAGGATGTAGGGTTACAGGCCATAAGCTCAACTCTCAGAAGTGTGTATGCATGGGAGGCAGATGTCTGCTACCCACTCGGACATGCGAGTTGGAACCTAGCTACACTCTATTGAAGAAGGACTTTGGAAATCGCTGTATTCAACTCAGATACACGGGAGTTCAGGCACAACGATTCCACATGCTTTTCTCACAACCTTTCCCTGCCACTAACATGAGGACGTTAGCAGCTCCTTCTACAGTCAAGCAGGATGCGGGAGGGTTGTGCCCTGTCCTCAGCTCTCACAGGGAAGCATGCCTTGAAGCCAGCTGTCAACTAGCTGCATTCTTATGGCAGGGTGAAGGTAGCAGTATTCTGAGACAGGAGGTTCCCAGATTACCACTCTACTGCACCTGGAGATACCCTCCAGGTCTGCATTGTTAACTTGCGTCTCAGAGCCTCTGGCAAACGTCTCTGGTGAAGACGTGCGAAACTCACTCTGCAGGCAGTGTGGAACTGTGAGGGACTGAGGGTGAGCTCAACTCTCAGCAGTAAGATGATTTTGGACAAGGCGTTCAGCTACCTTCTCACATATGGAACTTAGTATGTAGCACCAGTCTACCCCAGGAATTACTGGGAAATCGCTGGATTGAGCTTGGAGGCACTAGTCTTGTGTGCCGGGAGATTCCAGTTACCTCTCCCAACACTTCGGTGAAGCAGCGAGCCTAGGCCTTTTGGAAGCGAAAGGTAGCTGCAGGCAGGAGGTAGGGTTACAGGCCATAAGCTCAACTCTCAGAAGTGGGTATGCATGGGAGGCAGATGTCTGCTACCCACTCGGACATGCGAGTGGGAACCTAGCTACACTCTGATGAAGAAGGACTTTGGAAATCGCTGTATTCAACTCAGATACACGTGGGTTCAGGCACAACGATTCCACATGCTTTTCTCACAACCTTTCCCTGCCACTAACATGAGGACGTTAGCAGCTCCTTCTACAGTCAAGCAGGATGCGGGAGGGTTGTGCCCTGTCCTTAGCTCTCACAGGGAAGCATGCCTTGAAGCCAGCTGTCAACTAGCTGCATTCTTATGGCAGGGTGAAGGTAGCAGTATTCTGAGACAGGAGGTTCCCAGATTACCACTCTACTGCACCTGGAGATACCCTCCAGGTCTGCATTGTTAACTTGCGTCTCAGAAGCCTCTGGCAAACGTCTCTGGTGAAGACGTGCGAAACTCACTCTGCAGGCAGTGTGGAACTGTGAGGGACTGAGGGTGAGCTCAACTCTCAGAAGTAAGATGTTTTTGGACAAGGCGTTCAACTACCTACTCACGTATGGAACTTAGTATGTAGCACCAGTCTACCCCAGGAATTACTAGGAAATCGCTTGATTGAGCTTGGAGGCACTCGTCTTGTGTGCCGGGAGATTCCAGTTACCTCTCCCAACACTTGCGTCAAGCAGCGAGCCTAGGCCTTTTGGAAGCGAAAGGTAGCGGCAGGCAGGATGTAGGGTTACAGGCCATAAGCTCAACTCTCAGAAGTGTGTATGCATGGGAGGCAGATGTCTGCTACCCACTCGGACATGGGAGTTGGAACCTAGCTACACTCCTATTGAAGAAGGATGTTGGAAATCGCTGTATTCAACTCAGATACACGGGAGTTCAGGCCCAATGCTTACACATGCTTTTCCCACAACCTATCCCAGCCACTAACATAAGGAGGTTAGCAGGTACGTCTACAGTCAGGCAGGATGCGGGAGGGTTCTGCCCTGTCCTCAGCTCTCACAGGGAAGCATGCCTAGAAGCCAGCTCTCAACTAGCTGCATTCTTATGACAGTGTGAAGGTAGCAGTATTCTGAGTACAGGAGGTTCCCAGATTACCACTCTACTGCACCTGGAGATACCCTCCAGGTCTGCATTGTTAACTTGCGTCTCAGAGGCCTCTGGCAAAAGTCTCTGGTGAAGACGTGGGAAACTCACTCTGCAGGCAGTGTGGAACTGTGAGGGACTGAGGGTGAGCTCAACTCTCAGCAGTAAGATGATTTTGGACAAGGCGTTCAGCTACCTTCTCACATATGGAACTTAGTATGTAGCACCAGTCTACCCCAGGAATTACTGGGAAATCGCTGGATTGAGCTTGGAGGCACTAGTCTTGTGTGCCGGAGATTCCAGTTACCTCTCCCAACACTTCGGTGAAGCAGCGAGCCTAGGCCTTTTGGAAGCGAAAGGTAGCTGCAGGCAGGAGGTAGGGTTACAGGCCATAAGCTCAACTCTCAGAAGTGGGTATGCATGGGAGGCAGATGTCTGCTACCCACTCGGACATGCGAGTGGGAACCTAGCTACACTCTGATGAAGAAGGACTTTGGAAATCGCTGTATTCAACTCAGATACACGTGGGTTCAGGCACAACGATTCCACATGCTTTTCTCACAACCTTTCCCTGCCACTAACATGAGGACGTTAGCAGCTCCTTCTACAGTCAAGCAGGATGCGGGAGGGTTGTGCCCTGTCCTTAGCTCTCACAGGGAAGCATGCCTTGAAGCCAGCTGTCAACTAGCTGCATTCTTATGGCAGGGTGAAGGTAGCAGTATTCTGAGACAGGAGGTTCCCAGATTACCACTCTACTGCACCTGGAGATACCCTCCAGGTCTGCATTGTTAACTTGCGTCTCAGAGCCTCTGGCAAACGTCTCTGGTGAAGACGTGCGAAACTCACTCTGCAGGCAGTGTGGAACTGTGAGGGACTGAGGGTGAGCTCAACTCTCAGAAGTAAGATGTTTTTGGACAAGGCGTTCAACTACCTACTCACGTATGGAACTTAGTATGTAGCACCAGTCTACCCCAGGAATTACTAGGAAATCGCTTGATTGAGCTTGGAGGCACTCGTCTTGTGTGCCGGGAGATTCCAGTTACCTCTCCCAACACTTGCGTCAAGCAGCGAGCCTAGGCCTTTTGGAAGCGAAAGGTAGCGGCAGGCAGGATGTAGGGTTACAGGCCATGAGCTCAACTCTCAGAAGTGTGTATGCATGGGAGGCAGATGTCTGCTACCCACTCGGACATGCGAGTGGGAACCTAGCTACACTCTGATGAAGAAGGACTTTGGAAATCGCTGTATTCAACTCAGATACACGTGGGTTCAGGCACAACGATTCCACATGCTTTTCTCACAACCTTTCCCTGCCACTAACATGAGGACGTTAGCAGCTCCTTCTACAGTCAAGCAGGATGCGGGAGGGTTGTGCCCTGTCCTTAGCTCTCACAGGGAAGCATGCCTTGAAGCCAGCTGTCAACTAGCTGCATTCTTATGACAGGGTGAAGGTAGCAGTATTCTGAGTACAGGAGGTTCCCAGATTACCACTCTACTGCACCTGGAGATACCCTCCAGGTCTGCATTGTTAACTTGCGTCTCAGAGCCTCTGGCAAACGTCTCTGGTGAAGACGTGCGAAACTCACTCTGCAGGCAGTGTGGAACTGTGAGGGACTGAGGGTGAGCTCAACTCTCAGAAGTAAGATGATTTTGGACAAGGCGTTCAGCTACCTTCTCACATATGGAACTTAGTATGTAGCACCAGTCTACCCCAGGAATTACTGGGAAATCGCTGGATTGAGCTTGGAGGCACTAGTCTTGTGTGCCGGGAGATTCCAGTTACCTCTCCCAACACTTCGGTGAAGCAGCGAGCCTAGGCCTTTTGGAAGCGAAAGGTAGCTGCAGGCAGGAGGTAGGGTTACAGGCCATAAGCTCAACTCTCAGAAGTGGGTATGCATGGGAGGCAGATGTCTGCTACCCACTCGGACATGCGAGTGGGAACCTAGCTACACTCTGATGAAGAAGGACTTTGGAAATCGCTGTATTCAACTCAGATACACGTGGGTTCAGGCACAACGATTCCACATGCTTTTCTCACAACCTTTCCCTGCCACTAACATGAGGACGTTAGCAGCTCCTTCTACAGTCAAGCAGGATGCGGGAGGGTTGTGCCCTGTCCTTAGCTCTCACAGGGAAGCATGCCTTGAAGCCAGCTGTCAACTAGCTGCATTCTTATGGCAGGGTGAAGGTAGCAGTATTCTGAGACAGGAGGTTCCCAGATTACCACTCTACTGCACCTGGAGATACCCTCCAGGTCTGCATTGTTAACTTGCGTCTCATAGCCTCTGGCAAACGTCTCTGGTGAAGACGTGCGAAACTCACTCTGCAGGCAGTGTGGAACTGTGAGGGACTGAGGGTGAGCTCAACTCTCAGAAGTAAGATGATTTTGGACAAGGCGTTCAGCTACCTTCTCACATATGGAACTTAGTATGTAGCACCAGTCTACCCCAGGAATTACTAGGAAATCGCTTGATTGAGCTTGGAGGCACTCGTCTTGTGTGCCGGGAGATTCCAGTTACCTCTCCCAACACTTGCGTCAAGCAGCGAGCCTAGGCCTTTTGGAAGCGAAAGGTAGCGGCAGGCAGGATGTAGGGTTACAGGCCATGAGCTCAACTCTCAGAAGTGTGTATGCATGGGAGGCAGATGTCTGCTACCCACTCGGACATGGGAGTTGGAACCTAGCTACACTCCTATTGAAGAAGGATGTTGGAAATCGCTGTATTCATCTCAGATACACGGGAGTTCAGGCCCAATGCTTACACATGCTTTTCCCACAACCTATCCCGGCCACTAACATAAGGAGGTTAGCAGGTACGTCTACAGTCAGGCAGGATGCGGGAGGGTTCTGCCCTGTCCTCAGCTCTCACAGGGAAGCATGCCTAGAAGCCAGCTCTCAACTAGCTGCATTCTTATGACAGTGTGAAGGTAGCAGTATTCTGAGTAAGGAGGTTCCCAGATTACCACTCTACTGCACCTGGAGATACCCTCCAGGTCTGCATTGTTAACTTGCGTCTCAGAGGCCTCTGGCAAAAGTCTCTGGTGAAGACGTGGGAAACTCACTCTGCAGGCAGTGTGGAACTGTGAGGGACTGAGGGTGAGCTCAACTCTCAGCAGTAAGATGATTTTGGACAAGGCGTTCAGCTACCTTCTCACATATGGAACTTAGTATGTAGCACCAGTCTACCCCAGGAATTACTGGGAAATCGCTGGATTGAGCTTGGAGGCACTAGTCTTGTGTGCCGGCAGATTCCAGTTACCTCTCCCAACACTTCGGTGAAGCAGCGAGCCTAGGCCTTTTGGAAGCGAAAGGTAGCTGCAGGCAGGAGGTAGGGTTACAGGCCATAAGCTCAACTCTCAGAAGTGGGTATGCATGGGAGGCAGATGTCTGCTACCCACTCGGACATGCGAGTGGGAACCTAGCTACACTCTGATGAAGAAGGACTTTGGAAATCGCTGTATTCAACTCAGATACACGTGGGTTCAGGCACAACGATTCCACATGCTTTTCTCACAACCTTTCCCTGCCACTAACATGAGGACGTTAGCAGCTCCTTCTACAGTCAAGCAGGATGCGGGAGGGTTGTGCCCTGTCCTTAGCTCTCACAGGGAAGCATGCCTTGAAGCCAGCTGTCAACTAGCTGCATTCTTATGGCAGGGTGAAGGTAGCAGTATTCTGAGACAGGAGGTTCCCAGATTACCACTCTACTGCACCTGGAGATACCCTCCAGGTCTGCATTGTTAACTTGCGTCTCAGAGCCTCTGGCAAACGTCTCTGGTGAAGACGTGCGAAACTCACTCTGCAGGCAGTGTGGAACTGTGAGGGACTGAGGGTGAGCTCAACTCTCAGAAGTAAGATGTTTTTGGTCAAGGCGTTCAACTACCTACTCACGTATGGAACTTAGTATGTAGCACCAGTCTACCCCAGGAATTACTAGGAAATCGCTTGATTGAGCTTGGAGGCACTCGTCTTGTGTGCCGGGAGATTCCAGTTACCTCTCCCAACACTTGCGTCAAGCAGCGAGCCTAGGCCTTTTGGAAGCGAAAGGTAGCGGCAGGCAGGATGTAGGGTTACAGGCCATGAGCTCAACTCTCAGAAGTGTGTATGCATGGGAGGCAGATGTCTGCTACCCACTCGGACATGGGAGTTGGAACCTAGCTACACTCCTATTGAAGAAGGATGTTGGAAATCGCTGTATTCATCTCAGATACACGGGAGTTCAGGCCCAATGCTTACACATGCTTTTCCCACAACCTATCCCGGCCACTAACATAAGGAGGTTAGCAGGTACGTCTACAGTCAGGCAGGATGCGGGAGGGTTCTGCCCTGTCCTCAGCTCTCACAGGGAAGCATGCCTAGAAGCCAGCTCTCAACTAGCTGCATTCTTATGACAGTGTGAAGGTAGCAGTATTCTGAGTAAGGAGGTTCCCAGATTACCACTCTCCGGCACCTGGAGATACCCTCCAGGTCTGCATTGTTAACTTGCGTCTCAGAGGCCTCTGGCAAAAGTCTCTGGTGAAGACGTGGGAAACTCACTCTGCAGGCAGTGTGGAACTGTGAGGGACTGAGGGTGAGCTCAACTCTCAGCAGTAAGATGATTTTGGACAAGGCGTTCAGCTACCTTCTCACATATGGAACTTAGTATGTAGCACCAGTCTACCCCAGGAATTACTGGGAAATCGCTGGATTGAGCTTGGAGGCACTAGTCTTGTGTGCCGGGAGATTCCAGTTACCTCTCCCAACACTTCGGTGAAGCAGCGAGCCTAGGCCTTTTGGAAGCGAAAGGTAGCTGCAGGCAGGAGGTAGGGTTACAGGCCATAAGCTCAACTCTCAGAAGTGGGTATGCATGGGAAGCAGATGTATGCTACCCACTCGGACATGCGAGTGGGAACCTAGCTACACTCTGATGAAGAAGGACTTTGGAAATCGCTGTATTCAACTCAGATACACGTGGGTTCAGGCACAACGATTCCACATGCTTTTCTCACAACCTTTCCCTGCCACTAACATGAGGACGTTAGCAGCTCCTTCTACAGTCAAGCAGGATGCGGGAGGGTTGTGCCCTGTCCTTAGCTCTCACAGGGAAGCATGCCTTGAAGCCAGCTGTCAACTAGCTGCATTCTTATGGCAGGGTGAAGGTAGCAGTATTCTGAGACAGGAGGTTCCCAGATTACCACTCTACTGCACCTGGAGATACCCTCCAGGTCTGCATTGTTAACTTGCGTCTCAGAGCCTCTGGCAAACGTCTCTGGTGAAGACGTGCGAAACTCACTCTGCAGGCAGTGTGGAACTGTGAGGGACTGAGGGTGAGCTCAACTCTCAGAAGTAAGATGATTTTGGACAAGGCGTTCAGCTACCTTCTCACATATGGAACTTAGTATGTAGCACCAGTCTACCCCAGGAATTACTGGGAAATCGCTGGATTGAGCTTGGAGGCACTAGTCTTGTGTGCCGGAGATTCCAGTTACCTCTCCCAACACTTCGGTGAAGCAGCGAGCCTAGGCCTTTTGGAAGCGAAAGGTAGCTGCAGGCAGGAGGTAGGGTTACAGGCCATAAGCTCAACTCTCAGAAGTGGGTATGCATGGGAGGCAGATGTCTGCTACCCACTCGGACATGCGAGTGGGAACCTAGCTACACTCTGATGAAGAAGGACTTTGGAAATCGCTGTATTCAACTCAGATACACGTGGGTTCAGGCACAACGATTCCACATGCTTTTCTCACAACCTTTCCCTGCCACTAACATGAGGACGTTAGCAGCTCCTTCTACAGTCAAGCAGGATGCGGGAGGGTTGTGCCCTGTCCTTAGCTCTCACAGGGAAGCATGCCTTGAAGCCAGCTGTCAACTAGCTGCATTCTTATGGCAGGGTGAAGGTAGCAGTATTCTGAGACAGGAGGTTCCCAGATTACCACTCTACTGCACCTGGAGATACCCTCCAGGTCTGCATTGTTAACTTGCGTCTCAGAAGCCTCTGGCAAACGTCTCTGGTGAAGACGTGCGAAACTCACTCTGCAGACAGTGTGGAACTGTGAGGGACTGTGGGTGAGCTCAACTCTCAGAAGTAAGATGTTTTTGGTCAAGGCGTTCAACTACCTACTCACGTATGGAACTTAGTATGTAGCACCAGTCTACCCCAGGAATTACTAGGAAATCGCTTGATTGAGCTTGGAGGCACTCGTCTTGTGTGCCGGGAGATTCCAGTTACCTCTCCCAACACTTGCGTCAAGCAGCGAGCCTAGGCCTTTTGGAAGCGAAAGGTAGCGGCAGGCAGGATGTAGGGTTACAGGCCATGAGCTCAACTCTCAGAAGTGTGTATGCATGGGAGGCAGATGTCTGCTACCCAATCGGACATGGGAGTTGGAACCTAGCTACACTCCTATTGAAGAAGGATGTTGGAAATCGCTGTATTCATCTCAGATACACGGGAGTTCAGGCCCAATGCTTACACATCCTTTTCCCACAACCTATCCCGGCCACTAACATGAGGTTAGCAGGTACGTCTACAGTCAGGCAGGATGCGGGAGGGTTCTGCCCTGTCCTCAGCTCTCACAGGGAAGCATGCCTAGAAGCCAGCTCTCAACTAGCTGCATTCTTATGACAGTGTGAAGGTAGCAGTATTCTGAGTAAGGAGGTTCCCAGATTACCACTCTACTGCACCTGGAGATACCCTCCAGGTCTGCATTGTTAACTTGCGTCTCAGAGGCCTCTGGCAAAAGTCTCTGGTGAAGACGTGGGAAACTCACTCTGCAGGCAGTGTGGAACTGTGAGGGACTGAGGGTGAGCTCAACTCTCAGCAGTAAGATGATTTTGGACAAGGCGTTCAGCTACCTTCTCACATATGGAACTTAGTATGTAGCACCAGTCTACCCCAGGAATTACTGGGAAATCGCTGGATTGAGCTTGGAGGCACTAGTCTTGTGTGCCGGGAGATTCCAGTTACCTCTCCCAACACTTCGGTGAAGCAGCGAGCCTAGGCCTTTTGGAAGCGAAAGGTAGCTGCAGGCAGGAGGTAGGGTTACAGGCCATAAGCTCAACTCTCAGAAGTGGGTATGCATGGGAAGCAGATGTATGCTACCCACTCGGACATGCGAGTGGGAACCTAGCTACACTCTGATGAAGAAGGACTTTGGAAATCGCTGTATTCAACTCAGATACACGTGGGTTCAGGCACAACGATTCCACATGCTTTTCTCACAACCTTTCCCTGCCACTAACATGAGGACGTTAGCAGCTCCTTCTACAGTCAAGCAGGATGCGGGAGGGTTGTGCCCTGTCCTTAGCTCTCACAGGGAAGCATGCCTTGAAGCCAGCTGTCAACTAGCTGCATTCTTATGGCAGGGTGAAGGTAGCAGTATTCTGAGACAGGAGGTTCCCAGATTACCACTCTACTGCACCTGGAGATACCCTCCAGGTCTGCATTGTTAACTTGCGTCTCAGAAGCCTCTGGCAAACGTCTCTGGTGAAGACGTGCGAAACTCACTCTGCAGACAGTGTGGAACTGTGAGGGACTGTGGGTGAGCTCAACTCTCAGAAGTAAGATGTTTTGGTCAAGGCGTTCAACTACCTACTCACGTATGGAACTTAGTATGTAGCACCAGTCTACCCCAGGAATTACTAGGAAATCGCTTGATTGAGCTTGGAGGCACTCGTCTTGTGTGCCGGGAGATTCCAGTTACCTCTCCCAACACTTCGGTGAAGCAGCGAGCCTAGGCCTTTTGGAAGCGAAAGGTAGCTGCAGGCAGGAGGTAGGGTTACAGGCCATAAGCTCAACTCTCAGAAGTGGGTATGCATGGGAGGCAGATGTCTGCTACCCACTCGGACATGCGAGTGGGAACCTAGCTACACTCTGATGAAGAAGGACTTTGGAAATCGCTGTATTCAACTCAGATACACGTGGGTTCAGGCACAACGATTCCACATGCTTTTCTCACAACCTTTCCCTGCCACTAACATAAGGACGTTAGCAGCTCCTTCTACAGTCAAGCAGGATGCGGGAGGGTTGTGCCCTGTCCTTAGCTCTCACAGGGAAGCATGCCTTGAAGCCAGCTGTCAACTAGCTGCATTCTTATGGCAGGGTGAAGGTAGCAGTATTCTGAGACAGGAGGTTCCCAGATTACCACTCTACTGCACCTGGAGATACCCTCCAGGTCTGCATTGTTAACTTGCGTCTCATAGCCTCTGGCAAACGTCTCTGGTGAAGATGTGCGAAACTCACTCTGCAGGCAGTGTGGAACTGTGAGGGACTGAGGGTGAGCTCAACTCTCAGAAGTAAGATGATTTTGGACAAGGCGTTCAGCTACCTTCTCACATATGGAACTTAGTATGTAGCACCAGTCTACCCCAGGAATTACTGGGAAATCGCTGGATTGAGCTTGGAGGCACTAGTCTTGTGTGCCGGGAGATTCCAGTTACCTCTCCCAACACTTCGGTGAAGCAGCGAGCCTAGGCCTTTTGGAAGCGAAAGGTAGCTGCAGGCAGGAGGTAGGGTTACAGGCCATGAGCTCAACTCTCAGAAGTGTGTATGCATGGGAGGCAGATGTCTGCTACCCACTCGGACATGGGAGTTGGAACCTAGCTACACTCCTATTGAAGAAGGATGTTGGAAATCGCTGTATTCATCTCAGATACACGGGAGTTCAGGCCCAATGCTTACACATGCTTTTCCCACAACCTATCCCGGCCACTAACATGAGGTTAGCAGGTACGTCTACAGTCAGGCAGGATGCGGGAGGGTTCTGCCCTGTCCTCAGCTCTCACAGGGAAGCATGCCTAGAAGCCAGCTCTCAACTAGCTGCATTCTTATGACAGTGTGAAGGTAGCAGTATTCTGAGTAAGGAGGTTCCCAGATTACCACTCTACTGCACCTGGAGATACCCTCCAGGTCTGAATTGTTTTTTTTTTTTTTTTACTTCCATTTTTTTTTTATTGGTGTTCAATTTACTAACATACAGAATAACACCCAGTGCCCGTCACCCATTCACTCCCACCCCCAGCCCTCCTCCCCTTCTACCGCCCCTAGTTCGTTTCCCAGAGTTAGCAGTCTTTACGTTCTGTCTCCCTTTCTGATATTTCCCACACATTTCTTCTCCCTTCCCTTATTTTCCCTTTCACTATTATTTATATTCCCCAAATGAATGAGAACATATAATGTTTGTCCTTCTCCGACTGACTTACTTCACTCAGCATAATACCCTCCAGTTCCATCCACGTTGAAGCAAATGGTGGGTATTTGTCATTTCTAATAGCTGAGTAATATTCCATTGTATACATAAACCACATCTTCTTTATCCATTCATCTTTCGTTGGACACCGAGGCTCCTTCCACAGTTTGGCTATCGTGGCCATTGCTGCTATAAACATCGGGGTGCAGGTGTCCCGGCGTTTCATTGCATTTGTATCTTTGGGGTAAATCCCCAACAGTGCAATTGCTGGGTCGTAGGGCAGGTATATTTTTAACTGTTTGAGGAACCTCCACACAGTTTTCCAGAGTGGCTGCACCAGTTCACATTCCCACCAACAGTGTAAGAGGGTTCCCTTTTCTCCCCATCCTCTCCAACATTTGTGGTTTCCTGCCTTGTTAATTTTCCCCATTCTCACTGGTGTGAGGTGGTATCTCATTGTAGTTTTGATTTGTATTTCCCTGATGGCAAGTGATGCAGAGCATTTTCTCATATGCATGTTGGCCATGTCTATGTCTTCCTCTGTGAGATTTCTGTTCATGTCTTTTGCCCATTTCATGATTGGATTGTTTGTTTCTTTGGTGTTGAGTTTAATAAGTTCTTTATAGATCTTGGAAACTAGCCCTTTATCTGATATGTCATTTGCAAATATCTTCTCCCATTCTGTAGGTTGTCTTTGAGTTTTGTTGACTGTATCCTTTGCTGTGCAAAAGCTTCTTATCTTGATGAAGTCCCAATAGTTCATTTTTGCTTTTGTTTCTTTTGCCTTCGTGGATGTATCTTGCAAGAAGTTACTATGGCCGAGTTCAAAAAGGGTGTTGCCTGTGTTCTTCTCTAGGATTTTGATGGAATCTTGTCTCACATTTAGATCTTTCATCCATTTTGAGTTTATCTTTGTGTATGGTGAAAGAGAGTGGTCTAGTTTCATTCTTCTGCATGTGGATGTCCAATTTTCCCAGCACCATTTATTGAAGAGACTGTCTTTCTTCCAATGGATAGTCTTTCCTCCTTTATCGAATATTAGTTGCCCATAAAGTTCAGGGTCCACTTCTGGATTCTCTATTCTGTTCCACTGATCTATGTGTCTGTTTTTGTGCCAGTACCACACTGTCTTGATGACCACAGCTTTGTAGTACAACCTGAAATCTGGCATTGTGATGCCCCCAGATATGGTTTTCTTTTTTAAAATTCCCCTGGCTATTCGGGGTCTTTTCTGATTCCACACAAATCTTAAAATAATTTGTTCTAACTCTCTGAAGAAAGTCCATGGTATTTTGATAGGGATTGCATTAAACGTGTATATTGCCCTGGGTAACATTGACATTTTCACAATATTAATTCTGCCAATCCATGAGCATGGAATATTTTTCCATCTCTTTGTGTCTTCCTCAATTTCTTTCAGAAGTGTTCTATAGTTTTGAGGGTATAGATCCTTTACACCTTTGGTGAGGTTTATTCCTAGGTATCTTATGCTTTTGGGTGCAATTGTAAATGGGATTGACTCCTTAATTTCTCTTTCTTCAGTCTCATTGTTAGTGTATAGAAATGCCACTGACTTCTGGGCATTGATTTTGTATCCTGCCACGCTACCGAATTGCTGTATGAGTTCTAGCAATCTTGGGGTGGAGACTTTTGGGTTTTCTATGTAGAGTATCATGTCATCGGCGAAGAGGGAGAGTTTGACTTCTTCTTTGCCAATTTGAATGCCTTTAATGTCTTTTTGTTGTCTGATTGCTGAGGCTAGGACTTCCAGTACTATGTTGAATAGCAGTGGTGAGAGTGGACATCCCTGTCTTGTTCCTGATCTTAGGGGAAAGGCTCCCAGTGCTTCCCCATTGAGAATGATATTTGCTGTGGGCTTTTCATAGATGGCTTTTAAGATGTCGAGGAATGTTCCCTCTATCCCTACACTCTGAAGAGTTTTGATCAGGAATGGATGCTGTATTTTGTCAAATGCTTTCTCTGCATCCAATGAGAGGATCATATGGTTCTTGGTTTTTCTCTTGCTGATATGATGAATCACATTGATTGTTTTACGGGTGTTGAACCAGCCTTGTGTCCCAGGGATAAATCCTACTTGGTCATGGTGAATAATTTTCTTAATGTACTGTTGGATCCTATTGGCCAGTATCTTGTTGAGAATTTTTGCATCCATGTTCATCAGGGATATTGGTCTGTAATTCTCCTTTTTGGCGGGGTCTTTGTCTGGCTTTGGAATTAAGGTGATGCTCGCTTCATAGAACGAATTTGGAAGTACTCCATCTCTTTCTATCTTTCCAAACAGCTTTAGGAGAATAGGTATGATTTCTTCTTTAAACGTTTGATAAAATTCTCCTGGGAAGCCATCTGGCCCTGGACTCTTGTTTCTTGGGAGGTTTTTGATGACTGCTTCAATTTCCTCCCTGGTTATTGGCCTGTTCAGGTTTTCTATTTCTTCCTGTTCCAGTTTTGGTAGTTTGTGGCTTTCCAGGAATGCGTCCATTTCTTCTAGATTGCCTAATTTATTGGCGTATAGCTGTTCATAATATGTTTTTAAAATCGTTTGTATTTCCTTGGTGTTGGTAGTGATCTCTCCTTTCTCATTCATGATTTTATTAATTTGAGTCTTCTCTCTCTTCTTTTTAATAAGGCTGGCTAATGGTTTATCTATCTTATTAATTCTTTCAAAGAACCAACTCCTGGTTCTGTTGATCTGTTCCACAGTTCTTCTGGTCTCGATTTCGTTGAGTTCTGCTCGAATCTTTATTAGCTCCCTTCGTCTCTTGGGTGTAGGATCTATTTGCTGTTTTTTCTCTAGCTCCTTTATGTGTAAGGTTAGCTTTTGTATTTGAGTTCTTTCCAGTTTTTGAATGGATGCTTGTATTGCGATGTATTTCCCCCTTAGGACTGCTTTTGCTGCATCCCAAAGATTTTGAACGGTTGTATCTTCATTCTCATTAGTTTCCATGAATCTTTTTAATTCTTCCTTAATTTCCTGGTTGACCCTTTTATCTTTTAGCAGGATGGTCCTTAACCTCCACGTGTTTGAGGTCCTTCCAAACTTCTTGTTGTGATTCAGTTCTAATTTCAAGGCATTATGGTCCGAGAATATGCAGGGGACAATCCCAATCTTTTGGTATCGGTTCAGACCCGATTTGTGACCCAATATGTGGTCTATTCTGGAGAAAGTTCCATGTGCGCTTGAGAAGAATGTGTATTCAGTTGAGTTTGGATGTAAAGTTCTGTAGATATCTGTGAAATCCATCTGGTCCAGTGTATCATTTAAAGCTCTGGTTTCTTTGGAGATGTTTTGCTGAGAAGACCTATCGAGTATAGAAAGAGCTAGATTGAAGTCACCAAGTATAAGTGTATTATTATCTAAGTATTTCTTCACTTTGGTTAATAATTGATTTATATATTTGGCAGCTCCCACATTCGGAGCATATATATTGAGGATTGTTAAGTCCTCTTGTTGAATAGATCCTTTAAGTATGATATAGTGTCCCTCTTCATCTCTCACTACAGTCTTTGGGGTAAATTTTAGTTTATCTGATATAAGGATGGCTACCCCTGCTTTCTTTTGAGGACCATTCGAATGGTAAATGGTTCTCCAACCTTTTATTTTCAGGCTGTAGGTGTCCTTCTGTCTAAAATGAGTCTCTTGTAGACAGCAAATAGATGGGTCCTGCTTTTTTATCCAGTCTGAAACCCTGCGCCTTTTGATGGGGTCATTAAGCCCGTTCACATTCAGAGTTACTATTGAGAGATATGAGTTTAGTGTCATCATGATATCTATTCAGTCTTTGTTTTTGTGGACTGTTCCACTGAACTTCTTCTTAAAGGGGAATTTTAAGAGGCCCCCTTAAAATTTCTTGCAGAGCTGGTTTTGAGGTCACATATTCTTTTAGTTGCTGCCTGTCTTGGAAGCTCTTTATCTCTCCTTCCATTTTGAATGAGAGCCTTGCTGGATAAAGTATTCTTGGTTGCATGTTCTTCTCATTTAGGACCCTGAATATATCCTGCCAGCCCTTTCTGGCCTGCCAGGTCTCTGTGGAGAGGTCTGCTGTTACCCTAATACTCCTCCCCATAAAAGTCAGGGATTTCTTGTCTCTTGCTGCTTTAAGGATCTTCTCCTTATCTTTGGAATTTGCAAGCTTCACAATTAAATGTCGAGGTGTTGAACGGTTTTTATTGATTTTAGGGGGGGATCTCTCTATTTCCTGGATCTGAATGCCTGTTTCCCTTCCCAGATTAGGAAAGTTGTCAGCTAGAATTTGTTCAAATACATATTCTGGCCCTCTGTCCCTTTCGGCGCCCTCGGGAACCCCAATTAAACGTAGGTTTTTCTTCCTCAGGCTGTCGTTTATTTCCCTTAATCTATCTTCATGGTCTTTTAATTGTTTGTCTCTTTTTTCCTCAGTTTCCCTCTTTGCTATCAACTTGTCTTCTAGGTCACTCACTCGTTCTTCCACCTCGTTAACCCTCGTCGTTAGGACTTCTAGTTTGGATTGCATCTCATTCAATTGATTTTTAATTTCTGCCTGATTAGCTCTAAATTCTGCAGTCATGAAGTCTCTTGAGTCCTTTATACTTTTTTCTAGAGCCACCAGTAGCTGTATAATAGTGCTTCTGAATTGGCTTTCTGACATTGAATTGTAATCCAGATTTTGTAACTCTGTGGGAGAGAGGACTGTTTCTGATTCTTTCTTTTGAGGTGAGGTTTTCCTTCTAGTCATTTTGCTCAGTGCAGAGTGGCCAAAAGCAAGTTGTATTGGGAAAAAGAGAAAAGAGAGGAGAGAAAGAAGGAAAGAAAAGAGAAAGAGAAAAAAAAAGGGAAGAAAAGAAAAAAAAACGAAAAAAAAAAAAAAAGAAGAAAAAGAGAAGAAAAGGAGAAAAAAGAGGGTGGGGGAAGGAAACAAATCAAAAGCAAAACAAATCAAAAGCAAAACAAAACAAAACAAAAACAAAAACAAACAAACAAAAAAAGACCACCGGGGAGTATCTTCTGATTCTGTGTTAAGTCCCTTGGCTTCTCCTGGAAGTTGTCCGTCTAGCTGGTGTTCTGGGGGAGGGGCCTGCTGTGCTGATTTTCAGGTGTTAGCAGTTGGGGGAGCTGCTGTGCCCCTGCCTGGTGCAGGGCTCGGTGGGGGTTGTTTACCCCGTGAGGCCGCAGGAGGAACAGCCCCAGTGGCGGGGCAGCTCTGGAAACCTGGATTCAGCTCCGGCAGGAAACTCCGTCTGCAGGGCCTGGAGGCTCCGGGGCGGGGCCGCTGATCTGCCTCAGCTGGGGCAGGAGCGTCCTCGCTGGCCTGGGCCCTCCCGGAAGTGGTGAAACTCACTCTGCAGGCAGTGTGGAACTGTGAGGGACTGAGGGTGAGCTCAACTCTCAGCAGTAAGATGATTTTGGACAAGGCGTTCAGCTACCTTCTCACATATGGAACTTAGTATGTAGCACCAGTCTACCCCAGGAATTACTGGGAAATCGCTGGATTGAGCTTGGAGGCACTAGTCTTGTGTGCCGGGAGATTCCAGTTACCTCTCCAACACTTCGTGAAGCAGCGAGCCTAGGCCTTTGGAAGCGAAAGGTAGCTGCAGGCAGGATGTAGGGTTACAGGCCATAAGCTCAACTCTCAGAAGTGTGTATGCATGGGAGGCAGATGTCTGCTACCCACTCGGACATGCGAGTGGGAACCTAGCTACACTCTGATGAAGAAGGACTTTGGAAATCGCTGTATTCAACTCAGATACACGGGTTCAGGCCCAATGATTCCACATGCTTTTCCCACAACCTTTCCCTGCCACTAACATAAGGAGGTTAGCAGCTACTTCTACAGTCAAGCAGGATGCGGGAGGGTTGTGCCCTGTCCTTAGCTCTCACAGGGAAGCATGCCTAGAAGCCAGCTCTCAACTAGCTGCATTCTTATGGCAGTGTGAAGGTAGCAGTATTCTGAGACAGGAGGTTCCCAGATTACCACTCTACTGCACCTGGAGATACCCTCCAGGTCTGCATTGTTAACTTGCGTCTCAGAGCCTCTGGCAAAAGTCTCTGGTGAAGACGTGGGAAACTCACTCTGCAGGCAGTGTGGAACTGTGAGGGACTGAGGGTGAGCTCAACTCTCAGAAGTAAGATGTTTTGGACAAGGCGTTCAACTACCTACTCACATATGGAACTTAGTATGTAGCACCAGTCTACCCCAGGAATTACTAGGAAATCGCTTGATTGAGCTTGGAGGCACTAGTCTTGTGTGCCGGGAGATTCCAGTTACCTCTCCCAACACTTGCGTCAAGCAGCGAGCCTAGGCCTTTGGAAGCGAAAGGTAGCGGCAGGCAGGATGTAGGGTTACAGGCCATAAGCTCAACTCTCAGAAGTGTGTATGCATGGGAGGCAGATGTCTGCTACCCACTCGGACATGGGAGTTGGAACCTAGCTACACTCTGATTGAAGAAGGATGTTGGAAATCGCTGTATTCAACTCAGATACACGGGAGTTCAGGCCCAATGCTTACACATGCTTTTCCACAACCTATCCCAGCCACTAACATAAGGAGGTTAGCAGCTACGTCTACAGTCAGGCAGGATGCGGGAGGGTTCTGCCCTGTCCTCAGCTCTCACAGGGAAGCATGCCTAGAAGCCAGCTCTCAACTAGCTGCATTCTTATGACAGTGTGAAGGTAGCAGTATTCTGAGTAAGGAGGTTCCCAGATTACCACTCTACTGCACCTGGAGATACCCTCCAGGTCTGCATTGTTAACTTGCGTCTCAGAGGCCTCTGGCAAAAGTCTCTGGTGAAGACGTGGAAACTCACTCTGCAGGCAGTGTGGAACTGTGAGGGACTGAGGGTGAGCTCAACTCTCAGCAGTAAGATGATTTTGGACAAGGCGTTCAGCTACCTTCTCACATATGGAACTTAGTATGTAGCACCAGTCTACCCCAGGAATTACTGGGAAATCGCTGGATTGAGCTTGGAGGCACTAGTCTTGTGTGCCGGGAGATTCCAGTTACCTCTCCCAACACTTCGGTGAAGCAGCGAGCCTAGGCCTTTTGGAAGCGAAAGGTAGCTGCAGGCAGGAGGTAGGGTTACAGGCCATAAGCTCAACTCTCAGAAGTGGGTATGCATGGGAGGCAGATGTCTGCTACCCACTCGGACATGCGAGTGGGAACCTAGCTACACTCTGATGAAGAAGGACTTTGGAAATCGCTGTATTCAACTCAGATACACGTGGGTTCAGGCACAACGATTCCACATGCTTTTCTCACAACCTTTCCCTGCCACTAACATGAGGACGTTAGCAGCTCCTTCTACAGTCAAGCAGGATGCGGGAGGGTTGTGCCCTGTCCTTAGCTCTCACAGGGAAGCATGCCTTGAAGCCAGCTGTCAACTAGCTGCATTCTTATGGCAGGGTGAAGGTAGCAGTATTCTGAGACAGGAGGTTCCCAGATTACCACTCTACTGCACCTGGAGATACCCTCCAGGTCTGCATTGTTAACTTGCGTCTCAGAAGCCTCTGGCAAACGTCTCTGGTGAAGACGTGCGAAACTCACTCTGCAGGCAGTGTGGAACTGTGAGGGACTGAGGGTGAGCTCAACTCTCAGAAGTAAGATGTTTTTGGACAAGGCGTTCAACTACCTACTCACGTATGGAACTTAGTATGTAGCACCAGTCTACCCCAGGAATTACTAGGAAATCGCTGATTGAGCTTGGAGGCACTCGTCTTGTGTGCCGGGAGATTCCAGTTACCTCTCCCAACACTTGCGTCAAGCAGCGAGCCTAGGCCTTTTGGAAGCGAAAGGTAGCGGCAGGCAGGATGTAGGGTTACAGGCCATAAGCTCAACTCTCAGAAGTGTGTATGCATGGGAGGCAGATGTCTGCTACCCACTCGGACATGGGAGTTGGAACCTAGCTACACTCCTATTGAAGAAGGATGTTGGAAATCGCTGTATTCAACTCAGATACACGGGAGTTCAGGCCCAATGCTTACACATGCTTTTCCCACAACCTATCCCAGCCACTAACATAAGGAGGTTAGCAGGTACGTCTACAGTCAGGCAGGATGCGGGAGGGTTCTGCCCTGTCCTCAGCTCTCACAGGGAAGCATGCCTAGAAGCCAGCTCTCAACTAGCTGCATTCTTATGACAGTGTGAAGGTAGCAGTATTCTGAGAAGGAGGTTCCCAGATTACCACTCTACTGCACCTGGAGATACCCTCCAGGTCTGCATTGTTAACTTGCGTCTCAGAGGCCTCTGGCAAAAGTCTCTGGTGAAGACGTGGAAACTCACTCTGCAGGCAGTGTGGAACTGTGAGGGACTGAGGGTGAGCTCAACTCTCAGCAGTAAGATGATTTTGGACAAGGCGTTCAGCTACCTTCTCACATATGGAACTTAGTATGTAGCACCAGTCTACCCCAGGAATTACTGGGAAATCGCTGGATTGAGCTTGGAGGCACTAGTCTTGTGTGCCGGGAGATTCCAGTTACCTCTCCCAACACTTCGGTGAAGCAGCGAGCCTAGGCCTTTTGGAAGCGAAAGGTAGCTGCAGGCAGGAGGTAGGGTTACAGGCCATAAGCTCAACTCTCAGAAGTGGGTATGCATGGGAGGCAGATGTCTGCTACCCACTCGGACATGCGAGTGGGAACCTAGCTACACTCTGATGAAGAAGGACTTTGGAAATCGCTGTATTCAACTCAGATACACGTGGGTTCAGGCACAACGATTCCACATGCTTTTCTCACAACCTTTCCCTGCCACTAACATGAGGACGTTAGCAGCTCCTTCTACAGTCAAGCAGGATGCGGGAGGGTTGTGCCCTGTCCTTAGCTCTCACAGGGAAGCATGCCTTGAAGCCAGCTGTCAACTAGCTGCATTCTTATGGCAGGGTGAAGGTAGCAGTATTCTGAGACAGGAGGTTCCCAGATTACCACTCTACTGCACCTGGAGATACCCTCCAGGTCTGCATTGTTAACTTGCGTCTCAGAAGCCTCTGGCAAACGTCTCTGGTGAAGACGTGCGAAACTCACTCTGCAGGCAGTGTGGAACTGTGAGGGACTGAGGGTGAGCTCAACTCTCAGAAGTAAGATGATTTTGGACAAGGCGTTCAACTACCTTCTCACGTATGGAACTTAGTATGTAGCACCAGTCTACCCCAGGAATTACTAGGAAATCGCTTGATTGAGCTTGGAGGCACTCGTCTTGTGTGCCGGGAGATTCCAGTTACCTCTCCCAACACTTGCGTCAAGCAGCGAGCCTAGGCCTTTTGGAAGCGAAAGGTAGCGGCAGGCAGGATGTAGGGTTACAGGCCATAAGCTCAACTCTCAGAAGTGTGTATGCATGGGAGGCAGATGTCTGCTACCCACTCGGACATGGGAGTTGGAACCTAGCTACACTCCTATTGAAGAAGGATGTTGGAAATCGCTGTATTCAACTCAGATACACGGGAGTTCAGGCCCAATGCTTACACATGCTTTTCCCACAACCTATCCCAGCCACTAACATAAGGAGGTTAGCAGGTACGTCTACAGTCAGGCAGGATGCGGGAGGGTTCTGCCCTGTCCTCAGCTCTCACAGGGAAGCATGCCTAGAAGCCAGCTCTCAACTAGCTGCATTCTTATGACAGTGTGAAGGTAGCAGTATTCTGAGTAAGGAGGTTCCCAGATTACCACTCTACTGCACCTGGAGATACCCTCCAGGTCTGCATTGTTAACTTGCGTCTCAGAGGCCTCTGGCAAAAGTCTCTGGTGAAGACGTGGGAAACTCACTCTGCAGGCAGTGTGGAACTGTGAGGGACTGAGGGTGAGCTCAACTCTCAGCAGTAAGATGATTTTGGACAAGGCGTTCAGCTACCTTCTCACATATGGAACTTAGTATGTAGCACCAGTCTACCCCAGGAATTACTGGGAAATCGCTGGATTGAGCTTGGAGGCACTAGTCTTGTGTGCCGGGAGATTCCAGTTACCTCTCCCAACACTTCGGTGAAGCAGCGAGCCTAGGCCTTTTGGAAGCGAAAGGTAGCTGCAGGCAGGAGGTAGGGTTACAGGCCATAAGCTCAACTCTCAGAAGTGGGTATGCATGGGAGGCAGATGTCTGCTACCCACTCGGACATGCGAGTGGGAACCTAGCTACACTCTGATGAAGAAGGACTTTGGAAATCGCTGTATTCAACTCAGATACACGTGGGTTCAGGCACAACGATTCCACATGCTTTTCTCACAACCTTTCCCTGCCACTAACATGAGGACGTTAGCAGCTCCTTCTACAGTCAAGCAGGATGCGGGAGGGTTGTGCCCTGTCCTTAGCTCTCACAGGGAAGCATGCCTTGAAGCCAGCTGTCAACTAGCTGCATTCTTATGGCAGGGTGAAGGTAGCAGTATTCTGAGACAGGAGGTTCCCAGATTACCACTCTACTGCACCTGGAGATACCCTCCAGGTCTGCATTGTTAACTTGCGTCTCAGAAGCCTCTGGCAAACGTCTCTGGTGAAGACGTGCGAAACTCACTCTGCAGGCAGTGTGGAACTGTGAGGGACTGAGGGTGAGCTCAACTCTCAGAAGTAAGATGTTTTTGGACAAGGCGTTCAGCTACCTTCTCACGTATGGAACTTAGTATGTAGCACCAGTCTACCCCAGGAATTACTAGGAAATCGCTTGATTGAGCTTGGAGGCACTCGTCTTGTGTGCCGGGAGATTCCAGTTACCTCTCCCAACACTTGCGTCAAGCAGCGAGCCTAGGCCTTTTGGAAGCGAAAGGTAGCGGCAGGCAGGATGTAGGGTTACAGGCCATAAGCTCAACTCTCAGAAGTGTGTATGCATGGGAGGCAGATGTCTGCTACCCACTCGGACATGGGAGTTGGAACCTAGCTACACTCCTATTGAAGAAGGATGTTGGAAATCGCTGTATTCAACTCAGATACACGGGAGTTCAGGCCCAATGCTTACACATGCTTTTCCCACAACCTATCCCAGCCACTAACATAAGGAGGTTAGCAGTACGTCTACAGTCAGGCAGGATGCGGGAGGGTTCTGCCCTGTCCTCAGCTCTCACAGGGAAGCATGCCTAGAAGCCAGCTCTCAACTAGCTGCATTCTTATGACAGTGTGAAGGTAGCAGTATTCTGAGTAAGGAGGTTCCCAGATTACCACTCTACTGCACCTGGAGATACCCTCCAGGTCTGCATTGTTAACTTGCGTCTCAGAAGCCTCTGGCAAAAGTCTCTGGTGAAGACGTGCGAAACTCACTCTGCAGGCAGTGTGGAACTGTGAGGGACTGAGGGTGAGCTCAACTCTCAGCAGTAAGATGATTTTGGACAAGGCGTTCAGCTACCTTCTCACATATGGAACTTAGTATGTAGCACCAGTCTACCCCAGGAATTACTGGGAAATCGCTGGATTGAGCTTGGAGGCACTAGTCTTGTGTGCCGGGAGATTCCAGTTACCTCTCCCAACACTTCGGTGAAGCAGCGAGCCTAGGCCTTTTGGAAGCGAAAGGTAGCTGCAGGCAGGAGGTAGGGTTACAGGCCATAAGCTCAACTCTCAGAAGTGTGTATGCATGGGAGGCAGATGTCTGCTACCCACTCGGACATGGGAGTGGGAACCTAGCTACACTCTGATGAAGAAGGACTTTGGAAATCGCTGTATTCAACTCAGATACACGTGGGTTCAGGCACAACGATTCCACATGCTTTTCTCACAACCTTTCCCTGCCACTAACATGAGGACGTTAGCAGCTCCTTCTACAGTCAAGCAGGATGCGGGAGGGTTGTGCCCTGTCCTTAGCTCTCACAGGGAAGCATGCCTTGAAGCCAGCTGTCAACTAGCTGCATTCTTATGGCAGGGTGAAGGTAGCAGTATTCTGAGACAGGAGGTTCCCAGATTACCACTCTACTGCACCTGGAGATACCCTCCAGGTCTGCATTGTTAACTTGCGTCTCAGAAGCCTCTGGCAAACGTCTCTGGTGAAGACGTGCGAAACTCACTCTGCAGGCAGTGTGGAACTGTGAGGGACTGAGGGTGAGCTCAACTCTCAGAAGTAAGATGATTTTGGACAAGGCGTTCAGCTACCTTCTCACGTATGGAACTTAGTATGTAGCACCAGTCTACCCCAGGAATTACTAGGAAATCGCTGGATTGAGCTTGGAGGCACTCGTCTTGTGTGCCGGGAGATTCCAGTTACCTCTCCCAACACTTGCGTCAAGCAGCGAGCCTAGGCCTTTTGGAAGCGAAAGGTAGCTGCAGGCAGGATGTAGGGTTACAGGCCATAAGCTCAACTCTCAGAAGTGTGTATGCATGGGAGGCAGATGTCTGCTACCCACTCGGACATGGGAGTTGGAACCTAGCTACACTCTATTGAAGAAGGATTTGGAAATCGCTGTATTCAACTCAGATACACGGGAGTTCAGGCCCAATGCTTACACATGCTTTTCCCACAACCTATCCCAGCCACTAACATAAGGAGGTTAGCAGGTACGTCTACAGTCAGGCAGGATGCGGGAGGGTTCTGCCCTGTCCTCAGCTCTCACAGGGAAGCATGCCTAGAAGCCAGCTCTCAACTAGCTGCATTCTTATGACAGTGTGAAGGTAGCAGTATTCTGAGACAGGAGGTTCCCAGATTACCACTCTACTGCACCTGGAGATACCCTCCAGGTCTGCATTGTTAACTTGCGTCTCAGAGGCCTCTGGCAAAAGTCTCTGGTGAAGACGTGGAAACTCACTCTGCAGGCAGTGTGGAACTGTGAGGGACTGAGGGTGAGCTCAACTCTCAGCAGTAAGATGATTTTGGACAAGGCGTTCAGCTACCTTCTCACATATGGAACTTAGTATGTAGCACCAGTCTACCCCAGGAATTACTGGGAAATCGCTGGATTGAGCTTGGAGGCACTAGTCTTGTGTGCCGGGAGATTCCAGTTACCTCTCCCAACACTTCGGTGAAGCAGCGAGCCTAGGCCTTTTGGAAGCGAAAGGTAGCTGCAGGCAGGAGGTAGGGTTACAGGCCATAAGCTCAACTCTCAGAAGTGGGTATGCATGGGAGGCAGATGTCTGCTACCCACTCGGACATGCGAGTGGGAACCTAGCTACACTCTGATGAAGAAGGACTTTGGAAATCGCTGTATTCAACTCAGATACACGTGGGTTCAGGCACAACGATTCCACATGCTTTTCTCACAACCTTTCCCTGCCACTAACATGAGGACGTTAGCAGCTCCTTCTACAGTCAAGCAGGATGCGGGAGGGTTGTGCCCTGTCCTTAGCTCTCACAGGGAAGCATGCCTTGAAGCCAGCTGTCAACTAGCTGCATTCTTATGGCAGGGTGAAGGTAGCAGTATTCTGAGACAGGAGGTTCCCAGATTACCACTCTACTGCACCTGGAGATACCCTCCAGGTCTGCATTGTTAACTTGCGTCTCAGAAGCCTCTGGCAAACGTCTCTGGTGAAGACGTGCGAAACTCACTCTGCAGGCAGTGTGGAACTGTGAGGGACTGAGGGTGAGCTCAACTCTCAGAAGTAAGATGTTTTTGGACAAGGCGTTCAGCTACCTTCTCACGTATGGAACTTAGTATGTAGCACCAGTCTACCCCAGGAATTACTAGGAAATCGCTTGATTGAGCTTGGAGGCACTCGTCTTGTGTGCCGGGAGATTCCAGTTACCTCTCCCAACACTTGCGTCAAGCAGCGAGCCTAGGCCTTTTGGAAGCGAAAGGTAGCTGCAGGCAGGATGTAGGGTTACAGGCCATAAGCTCAACTCTCAGAAGTGTGTATGCATGGGAGGCAGATGTCTGCTACCCACTCGGACATGGGAGTTGGAACCTAGCTACACTCTATTGAAGAAGGATGTTGGAAATCGCTGTATTCAACTCAGATACACGGGAGTTCAGGCCCAATGCTTACACATGCTTTTCCCACAACCTATCCCAGCCACTAACATAGGAGGTTAGCAGGTACGTCTACAGTCAGGCAGGATGCGGGAGGGTTCTGCCCTGTCCTCAGCTCTCACAGGGAAGCATGCCTAGAAGCCAGCTCTCAACTAGCTGCATTCTTATGACAGTGTGAAGGTAGCAGTATTCTGAGACAGGAGGTTCCCAGATTACCACTCTACTGCACCTGGAGATACCCTCCAGGTCTGCATTGTTAACTTGCGTCTCAGAGGCCTCTGGCAAAAGTCTCTGGTGAAGACGTGGGAAACTCACTCTGCAGGCAGTGTGGAACTGTGAGGGACTGAGGGTGAGCTCAACTCTCAGCAGTAAGATGATTTTGGACAAGGCGTTCAGCTACCTTCTCACATATGGAACTTAGTATGTAGCACCAGTCTACCCCAGGAATTACTGGGAAATCGCTGGATTGAGCTTGGAGGCACTAGTCTTGTGTGCCGGGAGATTCCAGTTACCTCTCCCAACACTTCGGTGAAGCAGCGAGCCTAGGCCTTTTGGAAGCGAAAGGTAGCTGCAGGCAGGAGGTAGGGTTACAGGCCATAAGCTCAACTCTCAGAAGTGGGTATGCATGGGAGGCAGATGTCTGCTACCCACTCGGACATGCGAGTGGGAACCTAGCTACACTCTGATGAAGAAGGACTTTGGAAATCGCTGTATTCAACTCAGATACACGTGGGTTCAGGCACAACGATTCCACATGCTTTTCTCACAACCTTTCCCTGCCACTAACATGAGGACGTTAGCAGCTCCTTCTACAGTCAAGCAGGATGCGGGAGGGTTGTGCCCTGTCCTTAGCTCTCACAGGGAAGCATGCCTTGAAGCCAGCTGTCAACTAGCTGCATTCTTATGGCAGGGTGAAGGTAGCAGTATTCTGAGACAGGAGGTTCCCAGATTACCACTCTACTGCACCTGGAGATACCCTCCAGGTCTGCATTGTTAACTTGCGTCTCAGAAGCCTCTGGCAAACGTCTCTGGTGAAGACGTGCGAAACTCACTCTGCAGGCAGTGTGGAACTGTGAGGGACTGAGGGTGAGCTCAACTCTCAGAAGTAAGATGATTTTGGACAAGGCGTTCAGCTACCTTCTCACGTATGGAACTTAGTATGTAGCACCAGTCTACCCCAGGAATTACTAGGAAATCGCTGATTGAGCTTGGAGGCACTCGTCTTGTGTGCCGGGAGATTCCAGTTACCTCTCCCAACACTTGCGTCAAGCAGCGAGCCTAGGCCTTTTGGAAGCGAAAGGTAGCGGCAGGCAGGATGTAGGGTTACAGGCCATAAGCTCAACTCTCAGAAGTGTGTATGCATGGGAGGCAGATGTCTGCTACCCACTCGGACATGGGAGTTGGAACCTAGCTACTCCTATTGAAGAAGGATGTTGGAAATCGCTGTATTCAACTCAGATACACGGGAGTTCAGGCCCAATGCTTACACATGCTTTTCCCACAACCTATCCCAGCCACTAACATAAGGAGGTTAGCAGGTACGTCTACAGTCAGGCAGGATGCGGGAGGGTTCTGCCCTGTCCTCAGCTCTCACAGGGAAGCATGCCTAGAAGCCAGCTCTCAACTAGCTGCATTCTTATGACAGTGTGAAGGTAGCAGTATTCTGAGACAGGAGGTTCCCAGATTACCACTCTACTGCACCTGGAGATACCCTCCAGGTCTGCATTGTTAACTTGCGTCTCAGAGGCCTCTGGCAAAAGTCTCTGGTGAAGACGTGGAAACTCACTCTGCAGGCAGTGTGGAACTGTGAGGGACTGAGGGTGAGCTCAACTCTCAGCAGTAAGATGATTTTGGACAAGGCGTTCAGCTACCTTCTCACATATGGAACTTAGTATGTAGCACCAGTCTACCCCAGGAATTACTGGGAAATCGCTGGATTGAGCTTGGAGGCACTAGTCTTGTGTGCCGGGAGATTCCAGTTACCTCTCCCAACACTTCGGTGAAGCAGCGAGCCTAGGCCTTTTGGAAGCGAAAGGTAGCTGCAGGCAGGAGGTAGGGTTACAGGCCATAAGCTCAACTCTCAGAAGTGGGTATGCATGGGAGGCAGATGTCTGCTACCCACTCGGACATGCGAGTGGGAACCTAGCTACACTCTGATGAAGAAGGACTTTGGAAATCGCTGTATTCAACTCAGATACACGTGGGTTCAGGCACAACGATTCCACATGCTTTTCTCACAACCTTTCCCTGCCACTAACATGAGGACGTTAGCAGCTCCTTCTACAGTCAAGCAGGATGCGGGAGGGTTGTGCCCTGTCCTTAGCTCTCACAGGGAAGCATGCCTTGAAGCCAGCTGTCAACTAGCTGCATTCTTATGGCAGGGTGAAGGTAGCAGTATTCTGAGACAGGAGGTTCCCAGATTACCACTCTACTGCACCTGGAGATACCCTCCAGGTCTGCATTGTTAACTTGCGTCTCAGAAGCCTCTGGCAAACGTCTCTGGTGAAGACGTGCGAAACTCACTCTGCAGGCAGTGTGGAACTGTGAGGGACTGAGGGTGAGCTCAACTCTCAGAAGTAAGATGATTTTGGACAAGGCGTTCAGCTACCTTCTCACGTATGGAACTTAGTATGTAGCACCAGTCTACCCCAGGAATTACTAGGAAATCGCTGGATTGAGCTTGGAGGCACTCGTCTTGTGTGCCGGGAGATTCCAGTTACCTCTCCCAACACTTGCGTCAAGCAGCGAGCCTAGGCCTTTTGGAAGCGAAAGGTAGCGGCAGGCAGGATGTAGGGTTACAGGCCATAAGCTCAACTCTCAGAAGTGTGTATGCATGGGAGGCAGATGTCTGCTACCCACTCGGACATGGGAGTTGGAACCTAGCTACACTCCTATTGAAGAAGGATGTTGGAAATCGCTGTATTCAACTCAGATACACGGGAGTTCAGGCCCAATGCTTACACATGCTTTTCCCACAACCTATCCCAGCCACTAACATAAGGAGGTTAGCAGGTACGTCTACAGTCAGGCAGGATGCGGGAGGGTTCTGCCCTGTCCTCAGCTCTCACAGGGAAGCATGCCTAGAAGCCAGCTCTCAACTAGCTGCATTCTTATGACAGTGTGAAGGTAGCAGTATTCTGAGACAGGAGGTTCCCAGATTACCACTCTACTGCACCTGGAGATACCCTCCAGGTCTGCATTGTTAACTTGCGTCTCAGAGGCCTCTGGCAAAAGTCTCTGGTGAAGACGTGGGAAACTCACTCTGCAGGCAGTGTGGAACTGTGAGGGACTGAGGGTGAGCTCAACTCTCAGCAGTAAGATGATTTTGGACAAGGCGTTCAGCTACCTTCTCACATATGGAACTTAGTATGTAGCACCAGTCTACCCCAGGAATTACTGGGAAATCGCTGGATTGAGCTTGGAGGCACTAGTCTTGTGTGCCGGGAGATTCCAGTTACCTCTCCCAACACTTCGGTGAAGCAGCGAGCCTAGGCCTTTTGGAAGCGAAAGGTAGCTGCAGGCAGGAGGTAGGGTTACAGGCCATAAGCTCAACTCTCAGAAGTGGGTATGCATGGGAGGCAGATGTCTGCTACCCACTCGGACATGCGAGTGGGAACCTAGCTACACTCTGATGAAGAAGGACTTTGGAAATCGCTGTATTCAACTCAGATACACGTGGGTTCAGGCACAACGATTCCACATGCTTTTCTCACAACCTTTCCCTGCCACTAACATGAGGACGTTAGCAGCTCCTTCTACAGTCAAGCAGGATGCGGGAGGGTTGTGCCCTGTCCTTAGCTCTCACAGGGAAGCATGCCTTGAAGCCAGCTGTCAACTAGCTGCATTCTTATGGCAGGGTGAAGGTAGCAGTATTCTGAGACAGGAGGTTCCCAGATTACCACTCTACTGCACCTGGAGATACCCTCCAGGTCTGCATTGTTAACTTGCGTCTCAGAAGCCTCTGGCAAACGTCTCTGGTGAAGACGTGCGAAACTCACTCTGCAGGCAGTGTGGAACTGTGAGGGACTGAGGGTGAGCTCAACTCTCAGAAGTAAGATGATTTTGGACAAGGCGTTCAGCTACCTTCTCACGTATGGAACTTAGTATGTAGCACCAGTCTACCCCAGGAATTACTAGGAAATCGCTTGATTGAGCTTGGAGGCACTCGTCTTGTGTGCCGGGAGATTCCAGTTACCTCTCCCAACACTTGCGTCAAGCAGCGAGCCTAGGCCTTTTGGAAGCGAAAGGTAGCGGCAGGCAGGATGTAGGGTTACAGGCCATAAGCTCAACTCTCAGAAGTGTGTATGCATGGGAGGCAGATGTCTGCTACCCACTCGGACATGGGAGTTGGAACCTAGCTACACTCCTATTGAAGAAGGATGTTGGAAATCGCTGTATTCAACTCAGATACACGGGAGTTCAGGCCCAATGCTTACACATGCTTTTCCCACAACCTATCCCAGCCACTAACATAAGGAGGTTAGCAGGTACGTCTACAGTCAGGCAGGATGCGGGAGGGTTCTGCCCTGTCCTCAGCTCTCACAGGGAAGCATGCCTAGAAGCCAGCTCTCAACTAGCTGCATTCTTATGACAGTGTGAAGGTAGCAGTATTCTGAGTAAGGAGGTTCCCAGATTACCACTCTACTGCACCTGGAGATACCCTCCAGGTCTGCATTGTTAACTTGCGTCTCAGAGGCCTCTGGCAAAAGTCTCTGGTGAAGACGTGGGAAACTCACTCTGCAGGCAGTGTGGAACTGTGAGGGACTGAGGGTGAGCTCAACTCTCAGCAGTAAGATGATTTTGGACAAGGCGTTCAGCTACCTTCTCACATATGGAACTTAGTATGTAGCACCAGTCTACCCCAGGAATTACTGGGAAATCGCTGGATTGAGCTTGGAGGCACTAGTCTTGTGTGCCGGGAGATTCCAGTTACCTCTCCCAACACTTCGGTGAAGCAGCGAGCCTAGGCCTTTTGGAAGCGAAAGGTAGCTGCAGGCAGGAGGTAGGGTTACAGGCCATAAGCTCAACTCTCAGAAGTGGGTATGCATGGGAGGCAGATGTCTGCTACCCACTCGGACATGCGAGTGGGAACCTAGCTACACTCTGATGAAGAAGGACTTTGGAAATCGCTGTATTCAACTCAGATACACGTGGGTTCAGGCACAACGATTCCACATGCTTTTCTCACAACCTTTCCCTGCCACTAACATGAGGACGTTAGCAGCTCCTTCTACAGTCAAGCAGGATGCGGGAGGGTTGTGCCCTGTCCTTAGCTCTCACAGGGAAGCATGCCTTGAAGCCAGCTGTCAACTAGCTGCATTCTTATGGCAGGGTGAAGGTAGCAGTATTCTGAGACAGGAGGTTCCCAGATTACCACTCTACTGCACCTGGAGATACCCTCCAGGTCTGCATTGTTAACTTGCGTCTCAGAAGCCTCTGGCAAACGTCTCTGGTGAAGACGTGCGAAACTCACTCTGCAGGCAGTGTGGAACTGTGAGGGACTGAGGGTGAGCTCAACTCTCAGAAGTAAGATGATTTTGGACAAGGCGTTCAGCTACCTTCTCACGTATGGAACTTAGTATGTAGCACCAGTCTACCCCAGGAATTACTAGGAAATCGCTGGATTGAGCTTGGAGGCACTCGTCTTGTGTGCCGGGAGATTCCAGTTACCTCTCCCAACACTTGCGTCAAGCAGCGAGCCTAGGCCTTTTGGAAGCGAAAGGTAGCGGCAGGCAGGATGTAGGGTTACAGGCCATAAGCTCAACTCTCAGAAGTGTGTATGCATGGGAGGCAGATGTCTGCTACCCACTCGGACATGGGAGTTGGAACCTAGCTACACTCTGATTGAAGAAGGATGTTGGAAATCGCTGTATTCAACTCAGATACACGGGAGTTCAGGCCCAATGCTTACACATGCTTTTCCCACAACCTATCCCAGCCACTAACATAAGGAGGTTAGCAGCTACGTCTACAGTCAGGCAGGATGCGGGAGGGTTCTGCCCTGTCCTCAGCTCTCACAGGGAAGCATGCCTAGAAGCCAGCTCTCAACTAGCTGCATTCTTATGGCAGTGTGAAGGTAGCAGTATTCTGAGACAGGAGGTTCCCAGATTACCACTCTACTGCACCTGGAGATACCCTCCAGGTCTGCATTGTTAACTTGCGTCTCAGAGCCTCTGGCAAACGTCTCTGGTGAAGACGTGCGAAACTCACTCTGCAGGCAGTGTGGAACTGTGAGGGACTGAGGGTGAGCTCAACTCTCAGCAGTAAGATGATTTTGGACAAGGCGTTCAGCTACCTTCTCACATATGGAACTTAGTATGTAGCACCAGTCTACCCCAGGAATTACTGGGAAATCGCTGGATTGAGCTTGGAGGCACTAGTCTTGTGTGCCGGGAGATTCCAGTTACCTCTCCCAACACTTCGGTGAAGCAGCGAGCCTAGGCCTTTTGGAAGCGAAAGGTAGCTGCAGGCAGGAGGTAGGGTTACAGGCCATAAGCTCAACTCTCAGAAGTGGGTATGCATGGGAGGCAGATGTCTGCTACCCACTCGGACATGCGAGTGGGAACCTAGCTACACTCTGATGAAGAAGGACTTTGGAAATCGCTGTATTCAACTCAGATACACGTGGGTTCAGGCACAACGATTCCACATGCTTTTCTCACAACCTTTCCCTGCCACTAACATGAGGACGTTAGCAGCTCCTTCTACAGTCAAGCAGGATGCGGGAGGGTTGTGCCCTGTCCTTAGCTCTCACAGGGAAGCATGCCTTGAAGCCAGCTGTCAACTAGCTGCATTCTTATGGCAGGGTGAAGGTAGCAGTATTCTGAGACAGGAGGTTCCCAGATTACCACTCTACTGCACCTGGAGATACCCTCCAGGTCTGCATTGTTAACTTGCGTCTCAGAAGCCTCTGGCAAACGTCTCTGGTGAAGACGTGCGAAACTCACTCTGCAGGCAGTGTGGAACTGTGAGGGACTGAGGGTGAGCTCAACTCTCAGAAGTAAGATGATTTTGGACAAGGCGTTCAGCTACCTTCTCACATATGGAACTTAGTATGTAGCACCAGTCTACCCCAGGAATTACTAGGAAATCGCTGGATTGAGCTTGGAGGCACTCGTCTTGTGTGCCGGGAGATTCCAGTTACCTCTCCCAACACTTGCGTCAAGCAGCGAGCCTAGGCCTTTTGGAAGCGAAAGGTAGCGGCAGGCAGGATGTAGGGTTACAGGCCATAAGCTCAACTCTCAGAAGTGTGTATGCATGGGAGGCAGATGTCTGCTACCCACTCGGACATGGGAGTTGGAACCTAGCTACACTCTATTGAAGAAGGATGTTGGAAATCGCTGTATTCAACTCAGATACACGGGAGTTCAGGCCCAATGCTTACACATGCTTTTCCCACAACCTATCCCAGCCACTAACATAAGGAGGTTAGCAGTACGTCTACAGTCAGGCAGGATGCGGGAGGGTTCTGCCCTGTCCTCAGCTCTCACAGGGAAGCATGCCTAGAAGCCAGCTCTCAACTAGCTGCATTCTTATGACAGTGTGAAGGTAGCAGTATTCTGAGACAGGAGGTTCCCAGATTACCACTCTACTGCACCTGGAGATACCCTCCAGGTCTGCATTGTTAACTTGCGTCTCAGAGGCCTCTGGCAAAAGTCTCTGGTGAAGACGTGCGAAACTCACTCTGCAGGCAGTGTGGAACTGTGAGGGACTGAGGGTGAGCTCAACTCTCAGCAGTAAGATGATTTTGGACAAGGCGTTCAGCTACCTTCTCACATATGGAACTTAGTATGTAGCACCAGTCTACCCCAGGAATTACTGGGAAATCGCTGGATTGAGCTTGGAGGCACTAGTCTTGTGTGCCGGGAGATTCCAGTTACCTCTCCCAACACTTCGGTGAAGCAGCGAGCCTAGGCCTTTTGGAAGCGAAAGGTAGCTGCAGGCAGGAGGTAGGGTTACAGGCCATAAGCTCAACTCTCAGAAGTGTGTATGCATGGGAGGCAGATGTCTGCTACCCACTCGGACATGCGAGTGGGAACCTAGCTACACTCTGATGAAGAAGGACTTTGGAAATCGCTGTATTCAACTCAGATACACGTGGGTTCAGGCACAACGATTCCACATGCTTTTCTCACAACCTTTCCCTGCCACTAACATGAGGACGTTAGCAGCTCCTTCTACAGTCAAGCAGGATGCGGGAGGGTTGTGCCCTGTCCTTAGCTCTCACAGGGAAGCATGCCTTGAAGCCAGCTGTCAACTAGCTGCATTCTTATGGCAGGGTGAAGGTAGCAGTATTCTGAGACAGGAGGTTCCCAGATTACCACTCTACTGCACCTGGAGATACCCTCCAGGTCTGCATTGTTAACTTGCGTCTCAGAAGCCTCTGGCAAACGTCTCTGGTGAAGACGTGCGAAACTCACTCTGCAGGCAGTGTGGAACTGTGAGGGACTGAGGGTGAGCTCAACTCTCAGAAGTAAGATGATTTTGGACAAGGCGTTCAGCTACCTTCTCACATATGGAACTTAGTATGTAGCACCAGTCTACCCCAGGAATTACTAGGAAATCGCTGGATTGAGCTTGGAGGCACTAGTCTTGTGTGCCGGGAGATTCCAGTTACCTCTCCCAACACTTCGGTGAAGCAGCGAGCCTAGGCCTTTTGGAAGCGAAAGGTAGCTGCAGGCAGGAGGTAGGGGTTACAGGCCATAAGCTCAACTCTCAGAAGTGGGTATGCATGGGAGGCAGATGTCTGCTACCCACTCGGACATGCGAGTTGGAACCTAGCTAACACTCCTATTGAAGAAGGATGTTGGAAATCGCTGTATTCAACTCAGATACACGGGAGTTCAGGCCCAATGCTTACACATGCTTTTCCACAACCTATCCCAGCCACTAACATAAGGAGGTTAGCAGGTACGTCTACAGTCAGGCAGGATGCGGGAGGGTTCTGCCCTGTCCTCAGCTCTCACAGGAAGCATGCCTAGAAGCCAGCTGCTCAACTAGCTTCATTCTTATGACAGTGTGAAGGTAGCAGTATTCTGAGTAAGGAGGTTCCCAGATTACCACTTCTACTGCACCTGGAGATACCCGTCCAGGTCTGCATTGTTAACTTGCGTCTCAGAGGCCTCTGGCAAAAGTCTCTGGTGAAGACGTGGAAACTCACTCTGCAGGCAGTGTGGAACTGTGAGGGACTGAGGGTGAGCTCAACTCTCAGCAGTAGATGCATTTTTGGACAAGGCGTTCAGCTACCTTCTCACATATGGAACTTAGTATTAGCACCAGTCTACCCCCAGGAATTACTGGAAATTGCTGGATTGAGCTTGGAGGCACTAGTCTTGTGTGCCGGCAGATTCTCAGTTACCTCTCCCAACACTTCGGTGAAGCAGCGAGCCTAGGCCTTTTGGAAGCGAAAGGTAGCTGCAGGCAGGAGGTAGGGTTACAGGCCATAAGCTCAACTCTCAGAAGTGGGTATGCATGGGAGGCAGATGTCTGCTACCCACTCGGACATGCGAGTGGGGAACCTAGCTACACTCTGATGAAGAAGGACTTTGGAAATCGCTGTATTCAACTCAGATACACGTGGGTTCAGGCACAACGATTCCACATGCTTTTCTCACAACCTTTCCCTGCACTAACATGAGGACGTTAGCAGCTCCTTCTACAGTCAAGCGGATGCGGGAGGGTTGTGCCCTGTCCTTAGCTCTCACAGGGAAGCATGCCTTGAAAGCCAGCCTGTCAACTAGCTGCATTCTTATGCAGGGTGAAGGTAGCAGTATTCTGAGACAGGAGGTTCCCAGATTACCACTCTCCTGCACCTGGAGATACCCTCCAGGTCTGCATTGTTAACTTGCGTCTCATAGCCTCTGGCAAACGTCTCTGGTGAAGACGTGCGAAACTCACTCTGCAGGCAGTGTGGAACTGTGAGGGACTGAGGGTGAGCTCAACTCTCAGAAGTAAGATGATTTTTGGACAAGGCGTTCAGCTACCTTCTCACATATGGAACTTAGTATGTAGCACCAGTCTACCCAGGAATTACTAGGAAATCGCTTGATTGAGCTTGGAGGCACTCGTCTTGTGTGCCGGAGATTCCAGTTACCTCTCCCAACACTTGGCTCAAGCAGCGAGCCTAGGCCTTTTGGAAGCGAAAGGTAGCTGCAGGCAGGAGTGTAGGGTTACAGGCCATAAGCTCAACTCTCAGAAGTGGGTATGCATGGGAGGCAGATGTCTGCTACCCACTCGGACATGCGAGTTGGAACCTAGCTACACTCTGATGAAGAAGGACTTGGAATCGCTGTATTCAACTCAGATACACGTGGGTTCAGGCACAACGATTCCACATGCTTTTCTCACAACCTTTCCCTGCCACTAACATGAGGACGTTAGCAGCTCCTTCTACAGTCAAGCAGGATGCGGGAGGGTTGTGCCCTGTCCTTAGCTCTCACAGGGAAGCATGCCTTGAAGCCAGCTGTCAACTAGCTGCATTCTTATGGCAGGGTGAAGGTAGCAGTATTCTGAGACAGGAGGTTCCCAGATTACCACTCTACTGCACCTGGAGATACCCATCCAGGTCTGCATTGTTAACTTGCGTCTCAGAAGCCTCTGGCAAACGTCTCTGGTGAAGACGTGCGAAACTCACTCTGCAGGCAGTGTGGAACTGTGAGGGACTGAGGGTGAGCTCAACTCTCAGAAGTAAGATGTTTTTGGACAAGGCGTTCAACTACCTACTCACGTATGGAACTTAGTATGTAGCACCAGTCTACCCCAGGAATTACTAGGAAATCGCTTGATTGAGCTTGGAGGCACTCGTCTTGTGTGCCGGGAGATTCCAGTTACCTCTCCCAACACTTGCGTCAAGCAGCGAGCCTAGGCCTTTTGGAAGCGAAAGGTAGCGGCAGGCAGGATGTAGGGTTACAGGCCATGAGCTCAACTCTCAGAAGTGTGTATGCATGGGAGGCAGATGTCTGCTACCCACTCGGACATGGGAGTTGGAACCTAGCTACACTCCTATTGAAGAAGGATGTTGGAAATCGCTGTATTCATCTCAGATACACGGGAGTTCAGGCCCAATGCTTACACATGCTTTTCCCACAACCTATCCCGGCCACTAACATAAGGAGGTTAGCAGGTACGTCTACAGTCAAGCAGGATGCGGGAGGGTTCTGCCCTGTCCTCAGCTCTCACAGGGAAGCATGCCTAGAAGCCAGCTCTCAACTAGCTGCATTCTTATGACAGTGTGAAGGTAGCAGTATTCTGAGTAAGGAGGTTCCCAGATTACCACTTTCGGCACCTGGAGATACCGTCCAGGTCTGCATTGTTAACTTGCGTCTCAGAGGCCTCTGGCAAAAGTCTCTGGTGAAGACGTGCGAAACTCACTCTGCAGGCAGTGTGGAACTGTGAGGGACTGAGGGTGAGCTCAACTCTCAGCAGTAAGATGATTTTGGACAAGGCGTTCAGCTACCTTCTCACATATGGAACTTAGTATGTAGCACCAGTCTACCCCAGGAATTACTGGGAAATCGCTTGATTGAGCTTGGAGGCACTAGTCTTGTGTGCCGGGAGATTCCAGTTACCTCTCCCAACACTTCGGTGAAGCAGCGAGCCTAGGCCTTTTGGAAGCGAAAGGTAGCTGCAGGCAGGAGGTAGGGTTACAGGCCATAAGCTCAACTCTCAGAAGTGGGTATGCATGGGAGGCAGATGTCTGCTACCCACTCGGACATGCGAGTGGGAACCTAGCTACACTCTGATGAAGAAGGACTTTGGAAATCGCTGTATTCAACTCAGATACACGTGGGTTCAGGCACAACGATTCCACATGCTTTTCTCACAACCTTTCCCTGCCACTAACATGAGGACGTTAGCAGCTCCTTCTACAGTCAAGCAGGATGCGGGAGGGTTGTGCCCTGTCCTTAGCTCTCACAGGGAAGCATGCCTTGAAGCCAGCTGTCAACTAGCTGCATTCTTATGGCAGGGTGAAGGTAGCAGTATTCTGAGACAGGAGGTTCCCAGATTACCACTCTACTGCACCTGGAGATACCCTCCAGGTCTGCATTGTTAACTTGCGTCTCAGAGGCCTCTGGCAAAAGTCTCTGGTGAAGACGTGGGAAACTCACTCTGCAGGCAGTGTGGAACTGTGAGGGACTGAGGGTGAGCTCAACTCTCAGCAGTAAGATGATTTTGGACAAGGCGTTCAGCTACCTTCTCACATATGGAACTTAGTATGTAGCACCAGTCTACCCCAGGAATTACTGGGAAATCGCTGGATTGAGCTTGGAGGCACTAGTCTTGTGTGCCGGGAGATTCCAGTTACCTCTCCCAACACTTCGGTGAAGCAGCGAGCCTAGGCCTTTTGGAAGCGAAAGGTAGCTGCAGGCAGGAGGTAGGGTTACAGGCCATAAGCTCAACTCTCAGAAGTGGGTATGCATGGGAGGCAGATGTCTGCTACCCACTCGGACATGCGAGTGGGAACCTAGCTACACTCTGATGAAGAAGGACTTTGGAAATCGCTGTATTCAACTCAGATACACGTGGGTTCAGGCACAACGATTCCACATGCTTTTCTCACAACCTTTCCCTGCCACTAACATGAGGACGTTAGCAGCTCCTTCTACAGTCAAGCAGGATGCGGGAGGGTTGTGCCCTGTCCTTAGCTCTCACAGGGAAGCATGCCTTGAAGCCAGCTGTCAACTAGCTGCATTCTTATGGACAGGGTGAAGGTAGCAGTATTCTGAGACAGGAGGTTCCCAGATTACCACTCTACTGCACCTGGAGATACCCTCCAGGTCTGCATTGTTAACTTGCGTCTCATAGCCTCTGGCAAACGTCTCTGGTGAAGATGTGCGAAACTCACTCTGCAGGCAGTGTGGAACTGTGAGGGACTGAGGGTGAGCTCAACTCTCAGAAGTAAGATGATTTTGGACAAGGCGTTCAGCTACCTTCTCACATATGGAACTTAGTATGTAGCACCAGTCTACCCCAGGAATTACTGGGAAATCGCTGGATTGAGCTTGGAGGCACTAGTCTTGTGTGCCGGGAGATTCCAGTTACCTCTCCCAACACTTCGGTGAAGCAGCGAGCCTAGGCCTTTTGGAAGCGAAAGGTAGCTGCAGGCAGGAGGTAGGGTTACAGGCCATAAGCTCAACTCTCAGAAGTGGGTATGCATGGGAGGCAGATGTCTGCTACCCACTCGGACATGCGAGTGGGAACCTAGCTACACTCTGATGAAGAAGGACTTTGGAAATCGCTGTATTCAACTCAGATACACGTGGGTTCAGGCACAACGATTCCACATGCTTTTCTCACAACCTTTCCCTGCCACTAACATGAGGACGTTAGCAGCTCCTTCTACAGTCAAGCAGGATGCGGGAGGGTTGTGCCCTGTCCTTAGCTCTCACAGGGAAGCATGCCTTGAAGCCAGCTGTCAACTAGCTGCATTCTTATGGCAGGGTGAAGGTAGCAGTATTCTGAGACAGGAGGTTCCCAGATTACCACTCTACTGCACCTGGAGATACCCTCCAGGTCTGCATTGTTAACTTGCGTCTCAGAAGCCTCTGGCAAACGTCTCTGGTGAAGACGTGCGAAACTCACTCTGCAGGCAGTGTGGAACTGTGAGGGACTGAGGGTGAGCTCAACTCTCAGAAGTAAGATGATTTTGGACAAGGCGTTCAGCTACCTTCTCACAGTATGGAACTTAGTATGTAGCACCAGTCTACCCCAGGAATTACTAGGAAATCGCTTGATTGAGCTTGGAGGCACTCGTCTTGTGTGCCGGGAGATTCCAGTTACCTCTCCCAACACTTGCGTCAAGCAGCGAGCCTAGGCCTTTTGGAAGCGAAAGGTAGCTGCAGGCAGGATGTAGGGTTACAGGCCATAAGCTCAACTCTCAGAAGTGTGTATGCATGGGAGGCAGATGTCTGCTACCCACTCGGACATGCGAGTTGGAACCTAGCTACACTCTGATTGAAGAAGGACTGTTGGAAATCGCTGTATTCAACTCAGATACACGTGGAGTTCAGGCACAACTGATTCCACATGCTTTTCTCACAACCTTTCCCTGCCACTAACATAAGGACGTTAGCAGGCTCCTTCTACAGTCAGCAGGATGCGGGAGGGTTGTGCCCTGTCCTCAGCTCTCACAGGGAAGCATGCCTTGAAGCCAGCTGTCAACTAGCTGCATTCTTATGACAGTGTGAAGGTAGCAGTATTCTGAGACAGGAGGTTCCCAGATTACCACTCTACTGCACCTGGAGATACCCTCCAGGTCTGCATTGTTAACTTGCGTCTCAGAGGCCTCTGGCAAACGTCTCTGGTGAAGACGTGCGAAACTCACTCTGCAGGCAGTGTGGAACTGTGAGGGACTGAGGGTGAGCTCAACTCTCAGCAGTAAGATGATTTTGGACAAGGCGTTCAGCTACCTTCTCACATATGGAACTTAGTATGTAGCACCAGTCTACCCCAGGAATTACTAGGGAAATCGCTGGATTGAGCTTGGAGGCACTAGTCTTGTGTGCCGGGAGATTCCAGTTACCTCTCCCAACACTTCGGTCAAGCAGCGAGCCTAGGCCTTTTGGAAGCGAAAGGTAGCTGCAGGCAGGATGTAGGGTTACAGGCCATAAGCTCAACTCTCAGAAGTGTGTATGCATGGGAGGCAGATGTCTGCTACCCACTCGGACATGCGAGTGGGAACCTAGCTACACTCTGATTGAAGAAGGACTGTTGGAAATCGCTGTATTCAACTCAGATACACGGGAGTTCAGGCCCAATGCTTACACATGCTTTTCCCACAACCTATCCCAGCCACTAACATAAGGAGGTTAGCAGGTACTTCTACAGTCAGGCAGGATGCGGGAGGGTTCTGCCCTGTCCTCAGCTCTCACAGGGAAGCATGCCTTGAAGCCAGCTCTCAACTAGCTGCATTCTTATGACAGTGTGAAGGTAGCAGTATTCTGAGTACAGGAGGTTCCCAGATTACCACTCTACTGCACCTGGAGATACCCTCCAGGTCTGCATTGTTAACTTGCGTCTCATAGCCTCTGGCAAAAGTCTCTGGTGAAGACGTGCGAAACTCACTCTGCAGGCAGTGTGGAACTGTGAGGGACTGAGGGTGAGCTCAACTCTCAGCAGTAAGATGATTTTGGACAAGGCGTTCAGCTACCTTCTCACATATGGAACTTAGTATGTAGCACCAGTCTACCCCAGGAATTACTGGGAAATCGCTGGATTGAGCTTGGAGGCACTCGTCTTGTGTGCCGGGAGATTCCAGTTACCTCTCCCAACACTTCGGTGAAGCAGCGAGCCTAGGCCTTTTGGAAGCGAAAGGTAGCTGCAGGCAGGAGGTAGGGTTACAGGCCATAAGCTCAACTCTCAGAAGTGGGTATGCATGGGAGGCAGATGTCTGCTACCCACTCGGACATGCGAGTGGGAACCTAGCTACACTCTGATGAAGAAGGACTTTGGAAATCGCTGTATTCAACTCAGATACACGTGGGTTCAGGCACAACGATTCCACATGCTTTTCTCACAACCTTTCCCTGCCACTAACATGAGGACGTTAGCAGCTCCTTCTACAGTCAAGCAGGATGCGGGAGGGTTGTGCCCTGTCCTTAGCTCTCACAGGGAAGCATGCCTTGAAGCCAGCTGTCAACTAGCTGCATTCTTATGGCAGGGTGAAGGTAGCAGTATTCTGAGACAGGAGGTTCCCAGATTACCACTCTACTGCACCTGGAGATACCCTCCAGGTCTGCATTGTTAACTTGCGTCTCATAGCCTCTGGCAAACGTCTCTGGTGAAGACGTGCGAAACTCACTCTGCAGGCAGTGTGGAACTGTGAGGGACTGAGGGTGAGCTCAACTCTCAGAAGTAAGATGATTTTGGACAAGGCGTTCAGCTACCTTCTCACATATGGAACTTAGTATGTAGCACCAGTCTACCCCAGGAATTACTGGGAAATCGCTGGATTGAGCTTGGAGGCACTAGTCTTGTGTGCCGGGAGATTCCAGTTACCTCTCCCAACACTTCGGTGAAGCAGCGAGCCTAGGCCTTTTGGAAGCGAAAGGTAGCTGCAGGCAGGAGGTAGGGTTACAGGCCATAAGCTCAACTCTCAGAAGTGGGTATGCATGGGAGGCAGATGTCTGCTACCCACTCGGACATGGGAGTTGGAACCTAGCTACACTCTGATGAAGAAGGACTTTGGAAATCGCTGTATTCAACTCAGATACACGGGAGTTCAGGCCCAATGCTTACACATGCTTTTCCCACAACCTATCCCAGCCACTAACATAAGGAGGTTAGCAGGTACGTCTACAGTCAGGCAGGATGCGGGAGGGTTCTGCCCTGTCCTCAGCTCTCACAGGGAAGCATGCCTAGAAGCCAGCTCTCAACTAGCTGCATTCTTATGACAGTGTGAAGGTAGCAGTATTCTGAGTAAGGAGGTTCCCAGATTACCACTCTACTGCACCTGGAGATACCCTCCAGGTCTGCATTGTTAACTTGCGTCTCAGAGGCCTCTGGCAAAAGTCTCTGGTGAAGACGTGGGAAACTCACTCTGCAGGCAGTGTGGAACTGTGAGGGACTGAGGGTGAGCTCAACTCTCAGCAGTAAGATGATTTTGGACAAGGCGTTCAGCTACCTTCTCACATATGGAACTTAGTATGTAGCACCAGTCTACCCCAGGAATTACTGGGAAATCGCTGGATTGAGCTTGGAGGCACTAGTCTTGTGTGCCGGGAGATTCCAGTTACCTCTCCCAACACTTCGGTGAAGCAGCGAGCCTAGGCCTTTTGGAAGCGAAAGGTAGCTGCAGGCAGGAGGTAGGGTTACAGGCCATAAGCTCAACTCTCAGAAGTGGGTATGCATGGGAGGCAGATGTCTGCTACCCACTCGGACATGCGAGTGGGAACCTAGCTACACTCTGATGAAGAAGGACTTTGGAAATCGCTGTATTCAACTCAGATACACGTGGGTTCAGGCACAACGATTCCACATGCTTTTCTCACAACCTTTCCCTGCCACTAACATGAGGACGTTAGCAGCTCCTTCTACAGTCAAGCAGGATGCGGGAGGGTTGTGCCCTGTCCTTAGCTCTCACAGGGAAGCATGCCTTGAAGCCAGCTGTCAACTAGCTGCATTCTTATGGCAGGGTGAAGGTAGCAGTATTCTGAGACAGGAGGTTCCCAGATTACCACTCTACTGCACCTGGAGATACCCTCCAGGTCTGCATTGTTAACTTGCGTCTCATAGCCTCTGGCAAACGTCTCTGGTGAAGACGTGCGAAACTCACTCTGCAGGCAGTGTGGAACTGTGAGGGACTGAGGGTGAGCTCAACTCTCAGAAGTAAGATGATTTTGGACAAGGCGTTCAGCTACCTTCTCACATATGGAACTTAGTATGTAGCACCAGTCTACCCCAGGAATTACTAGGAAATCGCTGGATTGAGCTTGGAGGCACTCGTCTTGTGTGCCGGGAGATTCCAGTTACCTCTCCCAACACTTGCGTGAAGCAGCGAGCCTAGGCCTTTTGGAAGCGAAAGGTAGCGGCAGGCAGGATGTAGGGTTACAGGCCATAAGCTCAACTCTCAGAAGTGTGTATGCATGGGAGGCAGATGTCTGCTACCCACTCGGACATGGGAGTTGGAACCTAGCTACACTCCTATTGAAGAAGGACTGTTGGAAATCGCTGTATTCAACTCAGATACACGGGAGTTCAGGCCCAATGCTTACACATGCTTTTCCCACAACCTATCCCAGCCACTAACATAAGGAGGTTAGCAGGTACGTCTACAGTCAGGCAGGATGCGGGAGGGTTCTGCCCTGTCCTCAGCTCTCACAGGGAAGCATGCCTTGAAGCCAGCTCTCAACTAGCTGCATTCTTATGACAGTGTGAAGGTAGCAGTATTCTGAGTAAGGAGGTTCCCAGATTACCACTCTACTGCACCTGGAGATACCCTCCAGGTCTGCATTGTTAACTTGCGTCTCAGAGCCTCTGGCAAACGTCTCTGGTGAAGACGTGCGAAACTCACTCTGCAGGCAGTGTGGAACTGTGAGGGACTGAGGGTGAGCTCAACTCTCAGAAGTAAGATGATTTTGGACAAGGCGTTCAGCTACCTTCTCACATATGGAACTTAGTATGTAGCACCAGTCTACCCCAGGAATTACTGGGAAATCGCTGGATTGAGCTTGGAGGCACTAGTCTTGTGTGCCGGGAGATTCCAGTTACCTCTCCCAACACTTCGGTGAAGCAGCGAGCCTAGGCCTTTTGGAAGCGAAAGGTAGCTGCAGGCAGGAGGTAGGGTTACAGGCCATAAGCTCAACTCTCAGAAGTGTGTATGCATGGGAGGCAGATGTCTGCTACCCACTCGGACATGCGAGTGGGAACCTAGCTACACTCTGATGAAGAAGGACTTTGGAAATCGCTGTATTCAACTCAGATACACGTGGGTTCAGGCACAACGATTCCACATGCTTTTCTCACAACCTTTCCCTGCCACTAACATGAGGACGTTAGCAGCTCCTTCTACAGTCAAGCAGGATGCGGGAGGGTTGTGCCCTGTCCTTAGCTCTCACAGGGAAGCATGCCTTGAAGCCAGCTGTCAACTAGCTGCATTCTTATGGCAGGGTGAAGGTAGCAGTATTCTGAGACAGGAGGTTCCCAGATTACCACTCTACTGCACCTGGAGATACCCTCCAGGTCTGCATTGTTAACTTGCGTCTCAGAGCCTCTGGCAAACGTCTCTGGTGAAGACGTGCGAAACTCACTCTGCAGGCAGTGTGGAACTGTGAGGGACTGAGGGTGAGCTCAACTCTCAGAAGTAAGATGATTTTGGACAAGGCGTTCAGCTACCTTCTCACATATGGAACTTAGTATGTAGCACCAGTCTACCCCAGGAATTACTAGGAAATCGCTGGATTGAGCTTGGAGGCACTAGTCTTGTGTGCCGGGAGATTCCAGTTACCTCTCCCAACACTTCGTGAAGCAGCGAGCCTAGGCCTTTTGGAAGCGAAAGGTAGCTGCAGGCAGGAGGTAGGGTTACAGGCCATAAGCTCAACTCTCAGAAGTGTGTATGCATGGGAGGCAGATGTCTGCTACCCACTCGGACATGCGAGTTGGAACCTAGCTACACTCTGATGAAGAAGGACTTTGGAAATCGCTGTATTCAACTCAGATACACGTGGGTTCAGGCACAACGATTCCACATGCTTTTCTCACAACCTTTCCCTGCCACTAACATGAGGACGTTAGCAGCTCCTTCTACAGTCAAGCAGGATGCGGGAGGGTTGTGCCCTGTCCTTAGCTCTCACAGGGAAGCATGCCTTGAAGCCAGCTGTCAACTAGCTGCATTCTTATGGCAGGGTGAAGGTAGCAGTATTCTGAGTACAGGAGGTTCCCAGATTACCACTCTACTGCACCTGGAGATACCCTCCAGGTCTGCATTGTTAACTTGCGTCTCAGAGCCTCTGGCAAACGTCTCTGGTGAAGACGTGCGAAACTCACTCTGCAGGCAGTGTGGAACTGTGAGGGACTGAGGGTGAGCTCAACTCTCAGAAGTAAGATGATTTTGGACAAGGCGTTCAGCTACCTTCTCACATATGGAACTTAGTATGTAGCACCAGTCTACCCCAGGAATTACTAGGAAATCGCTGGATTGAGCTTGGAGGCACTCGTCTTGTGTGCCGGGAGATTCCAGTTACCTCTCCCAACACTTGCGTCAAGCAGCGAGCCTAGGCCTTTTGGAAGCGAAAGGTAGCTGCAGGCAGGAGGTAGGGTTACAGGCCATAAGCTCAACTCTCAGAAGTGGGTATGCATGGGAGGCAGATGTCTGCTACCCACTCGGACATGCGAGTGGGAACCTAGCTACACTCTGATGAAGAAGGACTTTGGAAATCGCTGTATTCAACTCAGATACACGTGGGTTCAGGCACAACGATTCCACATGCTTTTCTCACAACCTTTCCCTGCCACTAACATGAGGACGTTAGCAGCTCCTTCTACAGTCAAGCAGGATGCGGGAGGGTTGTGCCCTGTCCTTAGCTCTCACAGGGAAGCATGCCTTGAAGCCAGCTGTCAACTAGCTGCATTCTTATGGCAGGGTGAAGGTAGCAGTATTCTGAGACAGGAGGTTCCCAGATTACCACTCTACTGCACCTGGAGATACCCTCCAGGTCTGCATTGTTAACTTGCGTCTCAGAGCCTCTGGCAAACGTCTCTGGTGAAGACGTGCGAAACTCACTCTGCAGGCAGTGTGGAACTGTGAGGGACTGAGGGTGAGCTCAACTCTCAGAAGTAAGATGATTTTGGACAAGGCGTTCAGCTACCTTCTCACATATGGAACTTAGTATGTAGCACCAGTCTACCCCAGGAATTACTAGGAAATCGCTGGATTGAGCTTGGAGGCACTAGTCTTGTGTGCCGGGAGATTCCAGTTACCTCTCCCAACACTTGCGTCAAGCAGCGAGCCTAGGCCTTTTGGAAGCGAAAGGTAGCGGCAGGCAGGATGTAGGGTTACAGGCCATAAGCTCAACTCTCAGAAGTGTGTATGCATGGGAGGCAGATGTCTGCTACCCACTCGGACATGGGAGTTGGAACCTAGCTACACTCCTATTGAAGAAGGACTGTTGGAAATCGCTGTATTCAACTCAGATACACGGGAGTTCAGGCCCAATGCTTACACATGCTTTTCCCACAACCTATCCCAGCCACTAACATAAGGAGGTTAGCAGGTACGTCTACAGTCAGGCAGGATGCGGGAGGGTTCTGCCCTGTCCTCAGCTCTCACAGGGAAGCATGCCTAGAAGCCAGCTCTCAACTAGCTGCATTCTTATGACAGTGTGAAGGTAGCAGTATTCTGAGTACAGGAGGTTCCCAGATTACCACTCTACTGCACCTGGAGATACCCTCCAGGTCTGCATTGTTAACTTGCGTCTCAGAGGCCTCTGGCAAACGTCTCTGGTGAAGACGTGGGAAACTCACTCTGCAGGCAGTGTGGAACTGTGAGGGACTGAGGGTGAGCTCAACTCTCAGAAGTAAGATGATTTTGGACAAGGCGTTCAGCTACCTTCTCACATATGGAACTTAGTATGTAGCACCAGTCTACCCCAGGAATTACTAGGAAATCGCTGGATTGAGCTTGGAGGCACTCGTCTTGTGTGCCGGGAGATTCCAGTTACCTCTCCCAACACTTCGGTCAAGCAGCGAGCCTAGGCCTTTTGGAAGCGAAAGGTAGCTGCAGGCAGGATGTAGGGTTACAGGCCATAAGCTCAACTCTCAGAAGTGTGTATGCATGGGAGGCAGATGTCTGCTACCCACTCGGACATGCGAGTTGGAACCTAGCTACACTCTGATGAAGAAGGACTTTGGAAATCGCTGTATTCAACTCAGATACACGTGGGTTCAGGCACAACGATTCCACATGCTTTTCTCACAACCTTTCCCTGCCACTAACATGAGGACGTTAGCAGCTCCTTCTACAGTCAAGCAGGATGCGGGAGGGTTGTGCCCTGTCCTTAGCTCTCACAGGGAAGCATGCCTTGAAGCCAGCTCTCAACTAGCTGCATTCTTATGGCAGGGTGAAGGTAGCAGTATTCTGAGACAGGAGGTTCCCAGATTACCACTCTACTGCACCTGGAGATACCCTCCAGGTCTGCATTGTTAACTTGCGTCTCAGAGCCTCTGGCAAACGTCTCTGGTGAAGACGTGCGAAACTCACTCTGCAGGCAGTGTGGAACTGTGAGGGACTGAGGGTGAGCTCAACTCTCAGAAGTAAGATGATTTTGGACAAGGCGTTCAACTACCTACTCACGTATGGAACTTAGTATGTAGCACCAGTCTACCCCAGGAATTACTAGGAAATCGCTGGATTGAGCTTGGAGGCACTCGTCTTGTGTGCCGGGAGATTCCAGTTACCTCTCCCAACACTTGCGTCAAGCAGCGAGCCTAGGCCTTTTGGAAGCGAAAGGTAGCGGCAGGCAGGATGTAGGGTTACAGGCCATAAGCTCAACTCTCAGAAGTGTGTATGCATGGGAGGCAGATGTCTGCTACCCACTCGGACATGGGAGTTGGAACCTAGCTACACTCCTATTGAAGAAGGATGTTGGAAATCGCTGTATTCAACTCAGATACACGGGAGTTCAGGCCCAATGCTTACACATGCTTTTCCCACAACCTATCCCAGCCACTAACATAAGGAGGTTAGCAGCTACGTCTACAGTCAGGCAGGATGCGGGAGGGTTCTGCCCTGTCCTCAGCTCTCACAGGGAAGCATGCCTAGAAGCCAGCTCTCAACTAGCTGCATTCTTATGGCAGTGTGAAGGTAGCAGTATTCTGAGTACAGGAGGTTCCCAGATTACCACTCTACTGCACCTGGAGATACCCTCCAGGTCTGCATTGTTAACTTGCGTCTCAGAAGCCTCTGGCAAACGTCTCTGGTGAAGACGTGCGAAACTCACTCTGCAGGCAGTGTGGAACTGTGAGGGACTGAGGGTGAGCTCAACTCTCAGAAGTAAGATGATTTTGGACAAGGCGTTCAGCTACCTTCTCACGTATGGAACTTAGTATGTAGCACCAGTCTACCCCAGGAATTACTAGGAAATCGCTGGATTGAGCTTGGAGGCACTAGTCTTGTGTGCCGGGAGATTCCAGTTACCTCTCCCAACACTTCGTCAAGCAGCGAGCCTAGGCCTTTTGGAAGCGAAAGGTAGCTGCAGGCAGGATGTAGGGTTACAGGCCATAAGCTCAACTCTCAGAAGTGTGTATGCATGGGAGGCAGATGTCTGCTCCCCATTCTGACATGGGAGTTGGAACCTAGCTACACTCTGATTGAAGAAGGCCATTGGAAATCGCTGTATTCAACTCAGATACACAGGAGTTCAGGCCCAATGCTTACACATGCTTTTCCCGCAACCTCTCTCAGCCACTAACATTAGGATGTTAGCAGCTACGCCTACAGTCAGGCAGGATGCGGGAGGGTTCTGCCCTGTCCTCAGCACTCCCAGGGAAGCATGCCTAGAAGCCAGCTCTCAACTAGCTGCATTCTTATGGCAGTGTGAAGGTAGCAGTATTCTGAGTCAGGAGGTTCCAAGATTACCACTCTACTGCACCTGGAGATACCCTCCAGGTCTGCATTGTTAACTTGCGTCTCAGAAGCCTGTGGCAAACGTCTCTGGTGAAGACCTGCGAAACTCACTCTGCAGGCAGTGTGGAACTGTGAGGGACTGAGGGTGAGCTCAACTCTCAGAAGTAAGATGCTTTTGGACAGGCGTTCAGCTTCCTTCTCACGTATGGAACTTAGTATGTAGCACCAGTCTACCACAGGAATTACTAGGAAATCGCTGGATTGAGCTTGGAGGCACTAGTCTTGTGTGCCGGGAGATTCCAATTACCTCTCCCAACACTTCCGTCAAACAGCGAGCCTAGGCCTTTTAGAAGCGAAGGGTACCAGCAGGCTGGATGGGAGGTACAGGCCATAAGCTCAACTCTCAGAAGTGTGTATGCATGGGAGTCAGATGTCTGCTCCCCATTCTGACATGGGAGTTGGAACCTAGCTACACTCTGATTGAAGAAGGCCATTGGAAATCGCTGTATTCAACTCAGATACACAGGAGTTCAGGCCCAATGCTTACACATGCTTTTCCCGCAACCTCTCTCAGCCACTAACATTAGGATGTTAGCAACCACGCCACAGTCAGGCAGGATGCGGGAGGGTTCTGCCCTGTCCTCAGCACTCCCAGGGAAGCATGCCTAGAAGCCAGCTCTCAACTAGCTGCATTCTTATGGCAGTGTGAAGGTAGCAGTATTCTGAGTCAGGAGGTTCCAAGATTACCACTCTACTGCACCTGGAGATACCCTCCAGGTCTGCATTGTTAACTTGCGTCTCAGAAGCCTGTGGCAAACGTCTCTGGTGAAGACCTGCGAAACTCACTCTGCAGGCAGTGTGGAACTGTGAGGGACTGAGGGTGAGCTCAACTCTCAGAAGTAAGATGCTTTTGGACAAGGCGTTCAGCTACCTTCTCACGTATGGAACTTAGTATGTAGCACCAGTCTACCACAGGAATTACTAGGAAATCGCTGGATTGAGCTTGGAGGCACTAGTCTTGTGTGCCGGGAGATTCCAATTACCTCTCCCAACACTTCCGTCAAACAGCAGCCTTAGGCCTTTTAGAAGCGAAGGGTACCAGCAGGCTGGATGTGGAGGTACAGGCCATAAGCTCAACTCTCAGAAGTGTGTATGCATGGATGGCAGATGTCTGCTACCCACTCTGATATGGGAGTTGGAACCTAGCTACACTCTGATTGAAGTAGGCCATTGGAAATCGCTGTATTCAACTCAGACACACAGGAGTTCAGGCCCAATGCTTACACATGCTTTTCCCGCAACCTCTCTCAGCCACTAATATAAGGATGTTAGCAGCTATGTCTAGACTGAGTCAGGATGCGGAAGGGTCCTGCCCTGAGCTCTGCTCTCAAAAGGAAGCATGCCTGCAAGCTAGATTTCCACTAGCTGAGTTGCTATGGCCGTGAGAACGTAGCAGCATTGTAACGCAGGACGTTCTGACAATACCGCTCTTCCGCACCTGGAGACGCAAGCATTGCAGCCTTCAGCTTGCCCCTTGCATCCCACGAACTTCTGACAAACATGTCTAGTGAGGATATTCGTAACTCCATGTGCAGGCATTGTGGAACTGGGAAGGACAGCGTGTCAGCTCACCCCGCAGAAGGAAATTCCCCAGAGAGACAGCTTTCAAGGAGTTACTCAGGTTTCGAAGTTAGTTAGTAGCTCCCTTCTGAGAGAGGAATTCCTCAGAAGTTGCTGGATTGAGCTAAGAGACACTTGCCACTCACAAAGCTTGCATCCTGTATCGAACCAAATCCTTTGGAAGCAAAGCGTACAGGCAGTCAGCGTGTGGGAGGTACAAGCCAAAAGCTCAATCCAAAGGAATGTGCATGCCTTGGAGGCAGCCGTCTGCTAGGCGCGAAATTGACAAGGCAGACACTTGGTTCTCACTTCGCTACTGTCCCGCATACAACGAAATGCTGTGGAAGCAGACCAACAGGCAGTCAGGATGGCCGAGGTAAAGGCCATGAGCTCAACTCTCAGAAGTGTGTATGCTTTGCAGGCCGATGTCTGCTAGACACTTATACAGGGGAGCTAGAACTGAGCTACACTCGAATTGAACAAGGACGTTGGCAATCGCTGTACTGAACTCAGATACACGAGAGTACAGGCCTGTCACTTCCACAGGCTTTTCACACAACCCCTTCCAGTACCTAACATAAGGATGCTAGGACCTATGTCTACAGGCAGTTAGCATGCGGCACCTAACATAAGCATATTAGCAGTTACGTCTACAGGCAGGCAGGATGAGGGAGGGTCCTGACCTGATCTTAGCTCTCAAAAGGAAGCATGCCTAAAAACCAGCTATCTACTAGCTCCTTTTGATGGCTTTGTGAATGTAGCAGCATTGTAAGGCGGTACGCTTACAATGAATACCGCTCTAATGCATCTGGAGACACAACCATTGAAGCCTGCAGCTGGCCCTTGTGTCCCGTGAGCTTCTGAAAACATGTCTAGTGAGGATGTACATAACTGCATCTGTAGGCAGTGTGGAAGTGGGAAGAATGGCGTGTCAGTTCTTCTCACAGAAGGAAATTCCCCAGAGAGAGAGCTTCCAGCTAGGTTTCAGGTTTGGAAGTTAGTATGTAGCTCCCATCTGAGGGAGCAATTCTTCAGAAGTTGCTGGATTGAACTAAGACACATTTGCCTCTCGCAAAACTTGGGTCCCGTATCGAATGAAATCGTTTGGAAGCGAGGCGTACAGGCAGTCAGCATGTGGGAGATTCAATTCCTAAGCTCAATCCAAAGGAGTGTGCATGCCTTGCAGGCAGCTGTCGGCTAGGCGCAAAATTGACAAGGCAGACACTTGGTTCTCACTCTGCTACTCTCCCGATACAACGAAATGCTGTGGAAGCAGAACGTACAGGCCATAAGCTCAACTCTCAGAAGTGTGTATGCTTTGCAGGCTGATGTCTGCTAGACACATATCGAGGCGAGGTATACACGAGTTACACTCTAATTGAACAAGGATGTGGCAATCGCTGTATTGAAGTCAGAGGCACGTGAGTACACCCCTGACACTTCCACTTGCATTTCTCTAACCTCTCACAGCACCTAACATAAGGATGTTAGCAGCTATGACTACGAGCAGGCAGGATGCGGGAGGGTCCTGCCCTGAGCTCAGCTTTCAAAACGAGGCATGCCCCGAAGCCAGCTTTCTACTAACTGCGTTCTGATGGCCATGGGAAAGTGGCATCATTGTAATTCTGGATGTTCCATGAATACCACTTTACTGCACCTGAGGACACAAACTTGAAGCCTGCAGCTTGCCCCTTGTGTCCCATAAGCTTCTAACAAACATGTCTAGTGAGGATGTTTGTAACTGTATCTGCAGGCAGTGAGAAACTGGGAAGGACTGTTTCAGCTCATCTCTGAGAGGGATATTCCGCAGAGAGAGAGCTTTCAGCTAGGTATTCATGTTTGGAAGTTAGTATGTAGCTCCCATCTGAGGGGGAATTCCTCGTAAGTTGTGGTTTGAACTAAGACACATTTGCGTCTTGCAAAACTTGTGTCCCGTATTGAAAGAAATCCTTTGGAAGCGAAGCATACAGGCGGTGAGCATGTGGAGGTTCAAGTCCTAAGCTCAATCCATTGGAGTGGTCATGCCTTGGAGGCAGCTGTCCTCTAGGCGCAAAATTGACAAGGCAGACACTTGGTTCTCACTCTGCTACTCTCCCGCATACAACGAAATGCTGTGGAAGCGAAACGTACAGGCAGTCAGGATGGAGGAGGTAGAGACCATAAGCTCAACTCTCAGAAGTGTGTATGCTTTGCAGGCTGATGTCTGCCAGACACTTATTGAGGCGAGGTATACCCCAGCTGCACTCTAATTGAACAAGGACATTGGCAATCGCTGTATTGAACTCAGATACACGTGAGTAGAGTCCTGACACTTCCACTCGCATTTCTCCAACCTCTCCCAGCACCTCACTTAAGGATGTTAGCAGCTATGACTATGGGCAGGCAGGATGGGGGAGAGTCTTGCCCTGAGCTCCGCTCTCACAAGAGAGCATGCCTAGAAGCCAGCTTTCAACCAGCTGCGTTCTAATGGCTGTGAGACTAAAGCAGTCTTCTAACTCAGGAGGTTCGAAGAATACCACTCTACTGCACCTGGAGACACCTTCCAGGCCTGCCTTATTCCACTTGTGTCTCACAAGCTTCTGACAAACGTCTCAGGTGAAGATTTTGAAAACTCATTCTGCAGGCAGTGTGGAACTGTGAGGGACTGGGTGTGAGCTCAACTCTCAAAACAGAGATGCTTTTGGACTCGGGGTTCAGCTAGCTTCTCTCGTATGGAATTTAGTATGTAGCACCTGTCTAAGACAGGAATTACTGGGAATCGCTGGATTGAGCTTGGAGGCACTAGTCTTGTGTGCCGAGACTTTCCACTTACCTCTCACAGCACTTCAGTCACGCATCGAGCCTAGGCCTGTTTGCAGCGAAATGTACCTGCAGGCAGGATGTGGGAAGTACAGGCCATAAGCTCAACTCTCAAAAGTGTGTAGCCTGGGAGGCAGATGTCTGCTACCCACTCATTCATGGGAGTTAGAAACTAGCTACACTCTTTGAAGAAGGCTGTTTGAAATTGCTGTATTCAACTCAGATAATCGTGAGTACAGGCCTGACACTTTCACATGCATTTCGCCACCCTCTCCCAGCACCTAACATAAGGATATTAGCAGTTACGTCTACGGGCAGGCAGGATGCAAGATGGTCTTGCCCTGAACTCAGCCTCAGAAGGAAGCATGCCTAGAAGCCAGCTTTCTACTAGCTCGTTCTGATGGCCGTGAGAATGTAGCAGCATTGTAAGGTGGGACGTTCCATGACTACCGCTCTACTGCACCTGGAGACAAAACCATTGAAGCCTGCCGCTGGCCCTTGCATCCCATGAGCTTCTGACAAACATGTCTAGTGAGGATGTTCGTAACTGTATCTGCAGGCAGTGTGGAACTGGGAAGGACCATGTTTCAGCTTATCTCCGAGCGGGAAGTTCCCCAAGAGAGCTTTCAGCTACGTTCTCAGGTTGGAAGTTAGTATGTAGCTCCCGTCTTAGGCAGGAATTCCTCAGAAGTCGCTGGATTGAACTAAGAGACACTTGGCTCTTGCAAAAATTGCATCCCGTATCAAACGAAATCCTTTGGAAGTGAAGTGTACAGGCAGTCAGCATGTGGAAGGTAAGCTCAAGCCAAAGGAGTGTGCATGCCTAGTAGGCAGCTGTCCGCTAGGCGCGATATTGACAAGGGAGACACTTGGTTTATACTCCGCTTCTCTCCCGTATACAACGAAATGCTGTGGAAGCCGAACTTTCAGGCAGTCAGGATTGGGGAGGTACATGCCATAAGCTCAACTCTCAGCAATGTGTATGCTTTGTAGGCTGATGTCTGCTAAACACTTATCGAAGCGAGGTATACCCAAGCTACACTGTAATTGAACAAGGACGTTGGCAATCGCTGTATTGAAGTCAGATGGATATGAGTACAGTCCTGGCGCTTCCACTTGCATTTCTCCAACCTCTCCCATCATCTCACTTAAGGATGTTAGCAGGTATGAGTATGGGCAGGCAGGATGCGGGAGGGTCCTGCCCAGAGCTCAACTCTCACAAGAGAGCATGCCTAGAAGCCAGCTTTCAACTGGCTGCGTTCTAATGGCCGTAAGATCATAGCAGTCTTCTAACTCAGGAAGTTCGAAGAATACCACTCTACTGCACTTGCAGACACCTTCCAGGCCTGCATTATTCCACTTGCTTCTCACAAGCTTCTGACAAACGTCTCTGGTGAAGATGTTCAAAACTCATTCTGCAGGCAATGTGGAACTGTGAGGGTTTTGGTGTGAACTCAACTCTTGGAAGAGAGATGCTTTTGGACTTGGGGTTCAGCTAGCTCTCACGTATGGAACTTAGTATGTAGCACCTAAGACATGAATTACTAGGAAATCGCAGGATTGAGCTTCGAGGCCCTATTCTTGTGTGCCGGGACTTTCGTCTTATCTCTCACACACTTCAGTCATGCATCGAGCCTAGGCCTGTTACCAGCGCAGTGTACCTGGAGGAGGATGTGGGAAGTACAGGCCATAAGCTCAACTCTCAAAAGTGTGTACGCCTGGGAGGCTGATGTCTGTTACCCACTCGTACATTGGAGTTAGAAACTAGCTACACTCTGATTGAAGAAGGCCGTTTGAAATCGCTATATTCAACTCTGATAATGTTGAGTACAAGCCTGATACTTCCACATGCAAATGGAATCGAAACAAATAGAATCCCATCGAATAGAATCGAAAAGAATCGGAAACTATCGTATCGATACGAAAAAAATGGAATTGAATCGAATCGAATCCAAAAGGATCGAATCGCATCGAATTGAAAAGAATCGTATCGAATCGAAAATATTTGAAACAAATCAAATAAAAAGGAATTGAATAGAAAAATTCGAATCGAAAAGAAATGAATTGAATCGAATCGAAAAGGATCGAATCGAATCGAATCAAAAAGAATCGAATTGAAAAGAATTCAATCGAAGAGTTTCCATTCGAATCGAATTGAATCGAAAAGAATCTAATCGAACCAAGAAGATTCGAATGGAATCAAAAAGAAACGAATCAAAAAGAATCGAATCGAATCGATTCATTAGAATCGAATCTAATCGAATCGAAAAGTTTCGAATCCAAATGAATCTAATCGAAAAGAATGGAATCAAAAAGAATCGAATTGTTTCAGAAAAAATGAATCGAAGTGAATCGAATCGAAAAGAATTGAATCGAATTGATTTTAAAAGAAAGGAATTCGAATTGAAAAGACTCGAATCGAAAGATTCGAATCAAATCAAATCGAAACCAAAAGAATCGAATCGAATAGAATCAAAAAGAAACTAATTGAAAACTATCATATCGAAAAGAAAAAAATCGTATCGAATCAAAAAAATCGAATCGAATTATATCGAAAAGGATCTAATCAATTCTAAACGAATCAAAAAGAATCGAATCGAATCAAAAAGAATCGAATCGAATAGGAAATAATCGAAATAAATCAAATAAAAAAGAATCGCATAGAAAAAATCGAATCGAATTGAAAAGAATCAAATCTAATCGAAAAGAATTGAATCAAATCGAATCGAAAACAAACGAATCCAATCGAATCGAAAACAATTGAATCGAAGAGTTTCGAATCGAATCGCATTGAATCGAAAAGAATCTGATCGAACCGAAAAGATTCGAATGGTTTCAAAAAGAAACGAATCAAAAAGAATTGAATCGAATCGATTCGAAAAGAATAGAATCTAATCGAATCGAAAACTATCAAATCCAAATGAATCTAATCGAAAAAAAGTGGAATCAAAAAGAATCGAATTGTTTCAGAAAAAACGAATCGAATTGAATCGAATCGAATAGAATTGAATGGAATCAATTTTAAAAGAAAGGAATTCGACTCAAAAAGACTCGAATCGATAGATTCGAATCAAATCTAACCGAAACAAAAAGAATCGAATCGAATAGAATCGAAAAGAAACTAATCGAAAACTATCATATCAAAAAGAAAAAAATCGTATCGAATCAAAAAAATCGAATTGAATCGAATCGAAAAGGATCTAATCAATTCTAAACAAATAAAAAAAATCGAAATGAATCGAAAAGAATCGAATCAAATAGAATAGAAAATAATCGAAACAAATCAAATAAAAAAGAATCGAATAGAAAAACATCGAATCGAATCGAAAAGAATCAAATCGAATCGAAAAGAATTGAATTGAATCGAATCGAAAATAATCGAATCCAATCGAAAACAATCGAATCGTAGAGTTTTAAATCGAATCGAATTCAATCGAAAAGAATCTAATCGAACCAAAAACATTCGAATGGAATCAAAAAGAAATGAATTAAAAAGAATCAAATCGAATTGAATCAAAAAGAATCGAATCGAATCGAAAATAATCGAATCCAAATGAATCGAGTCGAAAGGAGTGGAATCGAAAAGAATTGAATCGTTTAGAAAGAAACAAATCGAATTGAATTGAATCAAATAGAAAATAATCGAATCCAATCGAATTGAAAAGAATAGAAAAGAACTGAATCGAATCGAATCGAAAAGAAATCGATTCGAAAAGAATCGAATCGAAAAAAAAAGAAAGGAATCGAATCGAATCGAAAAGAATCGAATCCAAAATAATCGAATCGAAGATTGAATCGAAAGAATGGAATCGATTCGTAAAAACCAAATCAAAGAGACTCGAAAAGAATCGAATCAAATAAAAAAAATAAAATAAAATAGAAAAGAATCGAATCGAATCGAAAAGAAAAGAATCGAATCAAATCGATTTGAAAAGAAAGATATTCGAATCGAAAAGAATCGAATCGAAAAGAATCGAATCGAAACGAATCGAAAAAAATCGAATCGAATTGCTCCAAATCAAAAGAATTGAATCGAATGGAAGTGAAAATAATCGAATCAAATCGAATCGAATCAAAATAATCAAATCGAAACGAATCAAAAAGAATCAAATCGATTCGAAAAGAAAGGAATTCAAATCAAAAACATTCGATTAGAAAGATTCGAATCGAATCGAATTGAATAGAAAAGAATAGAATCAAATCAAATAGAAAAGAAACGAATAGAAAACTGTCGAATGGAAATGAAAAAAATCGAATTGAATCGTATCGAAGAGAATCGAATCGAATCAAAAAAGATCGAATGGAATCGAATATAAGAATCTAATCGAATCGAATCAAAAAGAATCTAATCGAATCGAAAGGATCGAATCAAATTTTATCGAATGGAAAAGAATCAAATCAAATCGAAAAGAATCGAATCGAATCGAAAAGGATCGAATCGAATCAAATCGAATAGAAAAGAATCGAATAGAATCGAAAAGAATCGAATCAAATTGAATCGAAAAGAATCAAATCAAATCGAAAAGAATTGAATCGAATCGAAAAGAATCGAATCGAATCAAATCGAAAAGAATCGAATCAAATTGATTCGAAAAGAAAGAAATTAATATAGAAGAGGCTAGAATCGAAAAGAATCTAAATGAATCGAATAGAAAAATATCGAATCGAATCGCACCGAATCAAAAGAATCGAATCTAATGGAAGTGAAAATAATCGAATTGAATCAAAAAGAATCGAATCGAATCGAATCAAAAAGAATCGAATCGAATCGAAAAGAATCAAATCGAATCGATTCGAAAAGAAAGGAATTCAAATCAAAAACACTCGAATAGAAAGATTCGAATCGAATCGAATCGAATCGAAAAGAATAGAATCGAATAGAAAAGAAACGAATAGAAAACTATCGAATGGAAAAAACTATCGAAAAAAATCGAATCGAATCGGAGAGAATCGAATTGAATCGAAAAAAGATCAAATCGAATCGAATATAAGAATCGAATCGAATCGAATTGAAAAGAATCGAATCAAAAAGGATCAAATCGAATTGTATCGAATAGAAAAGAATCAAATCAAATCGAAAAGAATCGAATCAAATCGAATAGGAAAGAATCGAAAAAATCTAATAAAGAGTCGAATCGAATCGAAAATATCGAATCGAATGGAAAAGAATCGAATCGAATCGAAAAGAATCTAATCGAATCGAATCGTTTGTAAAGAAAGGAATTCGAATCAAAAAGACTTGAATCATAAGATTCTAATCGAATCGAATCAAAAAGAAACGAACCAAAAACTATCGAATCGAAATGAAAAAAATCGAATCGAAATGAATCGAAAAGAATCGAAGAAATCTAATAAAAAAGAATTGAATCGAATCGAAAATATCGAATCGAATGGAAAAGAATCGAATCAAATCGAATCGAAAATAATCGAAACATCAAATAAAAAGAATCGAATGGAAAAAAATGAAAAGAATTGAATCGAATCGAAAAGAATTGAATTGAATCGAATCGAAAACAATCAAATCGAATCGAATCAAAAAGAATTGAATCTAAGAGTTTCGAATAGAATCGAATTGAATCGAAAAGAATCTAATCGAAATGAAAATATTCGAATAGAATCGAAAAGAAACGAATCAAAAAGAATCGAATCGAATTGAAAAGAATAGAATCTAATCGAGTCGAAAAGAATAGAATCCAAATAAATCAAGTCGAAAGGAGTGGAATCGAAAAGAATTGAATCGATTCGAAAAAAACGAATCAAATTGAATCTAATCGAATCGAAAATAATCGAATCAAATTGAATCGTAAAGAATACAAAATAATCGAATTGAATCGTAAAGAATAGAATCGAAGCGAACCGAAAAGAATCAAATCGAATTGAAAAGAATCGAATCGAATTGAACCGTAATGAAAAGAATCGAATCGAATCGAAAAGAATGGAATCGAATTGAATCGAAAAGAATTGAATCGAATGCAATCAAATCGAAAAGAATCGAATCGAATTGAAAAGAATCAAATCGAATTGATTGAATCAAAAAGAATCGAATCGAATCACATCGAATCGAAAATAATTGAAATGAATAAAAAATAATCGAATCGAATTGAATCGAGAATAATTGGAATTGAATTGAATCGATAATCGAATTGAATCTAATCGAGTTGAATCGAAAATAATCGAATCGAATCAAATCAATTAGAAAAAAATCGAATCAAATTGCATCGAACCAAAAGTAATCGAATCGTATTGAATCGATTCGAATTGAAAAGAATCGAATCGAATCGAATCGAAAAGAATCAAATCGAATTGAATCAAAAAGAATCGAATCCAAAGAATCGAATTGTAGAGAATCTAATCGAAACGAAAAGATTCGAATCGAAAAGAATCGAATGTAAACGAAAAGAATCAAATCGAATCGAATCGAAAAGAATCAAATCGAATCGAAAAGAATTGAATCGAAAAGAATCGAATCGAATCAAATCGATTGAAAAGATCGAATCAAAAAAATCAAAGAGAATCAAAACGAATCAAAACGAATCGAATCGAATTGAAAAGAATCATTGAATCAAATCGAAAAGAATCTAATCGAATCGTATCGAATCAAAAAAATCAAATCGAATTGAATCGAAAAGAATAGAATCGTATTTAATTGAATCAAATGAATCGAATCGAATTGAATCGAAAAGAATCGAATCGAATCAAAATGAATCAAATCAAATCGAAAAGAATCGTATTGAATCGAATTGAATCGTAAAGAATCCAATGGAACATAATCGATTCGAATTGAAAAGAATCGAATCGAAAAGAATCAAATCGAACCGAAAAGAAAGGAATCTAATCGAATAGAATCAAATCGAATGGTATCATTGAATCGAAAAGAATCGAATCATATCGAATTGAATTGAAAAGAATCAAATCGAATAGAATCGAAAAGATTCGAATCGAATCAAAAAGAATCGAATCGTATCGAATCAAATCGAATAGAATTGAGTCGAATACAATGAAAAGAATCAAAACGAATTGAAAACAATCGAATTAAATCGAATCAAATATTATCAAATCGAATCGAAAAGAATCGAATTGAATAGCATCGAAACGAATCGAATCGAATCGAAAAGAATCAAATTGAATAGCGTCGAATCGAATCGAATCAAAATGAAAAGAATCGAATAGAATCGAAAAGAATCAAATCGTATCGAATTGAATCGAAAAGAATCGAATCATATCGAATTGAATCGAAAAGAATCGATTCCAATCGAATTGAATCGAAAAGAATCGAATCGAACAGTACCGAATCGAATTGATAAGAATCGAATCAAATAAAATAGAAAAGAATCTAATTGAAACGAAAAGAATCTAATCGAATCGAATTGAAAAGAATCGAATCGAAAAAATCGAATCTAATAGAATCAAGTTGAGTTGAATCGAATAGAAAAGAATCGAATCGAATCATATCGAATTGAAAAGAATCGAATCAAATCGAATTGAATTGAAAAGAATCTAATCGAACTGAATCGAAAAGAATCGAATCGAAATGTAACAAATTGAATCCAAATGATCGAATCGAATCAAATCGAAAAAAATCGAATTGAAACGAAAAGAATCGAATAGAATCGAACTGAAAATAATCGAATCTAATCGAATAGAATAGAATAGAATCGAACAGAATTGAATCGAATGAAAAGAATCTTATCGAATCGAATCGAAAAGAATCGAATCGAATCGAATGGAGAAGAATCAAATCGAATCGAATCGAAAAGAATTGAATCAAAAAGAATCGAATCGAAGAGAATCTAATCGAAACGAAAAGAATCAAATCGAATCGAAAAGAATAGAATCAAAACGAAAAGAGACGAATTGAATCAAATCGAAAAGAATCGAATAGAAAAAAATCGAATCGAATCGTATCGAAAAGAATCGAATTGAAAAGAATAGAATAGAAAAATTCGAATCGAATCGAATCGAAATGAATCGAATCGAATCAAATTGATTGAAAAGATCAAATCAAAAAACATCAAAGAGAATCGAAATGAATCGAAACGAATCGAATCGAATTGAAAAGAATCGTATCAAATCAAATCTAAAAGAATCGAATCAAATCGAATCAAAAAGAATGGAATCGAATTGATTCATATTGAAAAGAATCGATCGAATCATATTGAATCAAAAAGAATCGAATCGAATCGAAAAGAATCGAATCGAATTTAATCGAAAAGAATCGAATCGAATTGAATTGAGTTGAAAAGAATTGAATTGAACAGTATCAAATCAAATTGAAAAGAATTGAATCAAATCAAAAAGAATCGAATCGAAACGAAAAGAATCGAATCGAATCGAATTCGAAAGAATCGAATTGAATTGGAATGAGAAGAATCGAATCGAATTGCATCGAAACGAAAATAATTGAATCGAATTGAATAAAAAAGAATCGAATCGAATCGAATCGAAAATAATTGGAATTGAATCGAATCGATAATCGAATCGAATCAAATCGACTCAAATCGAAAATAATCGAATCAAATCAAATGGATTAAAAAACAATCGAATTGAATCAAATCGAAAAGAATCGAATTGAATCGAAAAGAATCAAACCGAATCAAAAGAATCGAAAAGAATTGAATCAAGAAGAATCGAAATGAATTGAATCGAGTAGAATCGAATCGAAGCTAGGGGGAAAGAATTGAATCGAATCAAAAATTATCTAAACGAATCCAATTAAATCCAAAAGAATCGAATCGAATCGAATCGAAAGAATCGAATCAAAATGTAACAAATCGAATCCAAATGATCGAATCGAATCAAATCAAAAAGAATCGAATCGAAAAGAATCGAATTGAATTGAATCGATTCGAGAAGAATCGAATTGAATGGTATCGAATTGAAAAGAATTGAATTGTATCAAATCGAATCGAATCGAAAAGAATCGAATCGAAGAGAATCTAATCGAAACGAAAAGAATCGAATCGAATCAAATTGAAAAGAATCGAATCGAATTGAAACGAAAAGAATCAAATCGAAAAGAATGGAATCGAAAAAATCGAATCGAAAAGAATCGAATCGAATCGAAAAGAATCGAATCGAATGGAATGGAATCGAATGAATCGAAAAGAATCAATCGAATCGAATTGAATAGAAAAGAATCGAATAGGGGATCCCTGGGTGGCGCAGCGGTTTAGCGCCTGCCTTTGGCCCGGGGCGCAATCCTGGAGACCCGGGATCGAATCCCACATCGGGCTCCCGGTGCATGGAGACTGCTTCTTCCTCTGCCTGTGTCTCTGCCTCTCTCTCTCTCTCTGATGACTATCATAAATAAATAAAATTTTTTAAAAAAATGTTAAAAAAAATAATTGAATAGATTCGAATCGAAACGAATCGAAAAATCGAAACGAATGGAATCATATCAAATGGAAAAGAATCCAATCGAATTGAAAAGAGTAGAATCGAACGTAATCGAAAAGAATCGAATCGAAATGTAACAAATTGAATCCAAATGATCGAATCGAATCAAATCGAAAAGAATCGAATCGAAACGAAAAGAATCGAATAAAATCGAATTGAAAACAATCGAATCGAATCGAATCGAATGGAATAGAATCGAACAGAATTGAATCGAACGAAAAGAACCTTATCGAATCAAATCGAAAAGAATCAAATCGAATCGAATGGAGAAGAATCAAATCGAATCGAATCGAAAAGAATCTAATCGAAAAGAATCTAATCGAAACGAAAAGAATCAAATCGAATCGAAAAGAATCAAATCGAAACGAAGAGTCAAGTCGAATCGAATCAAAAAGAATCTAATAGAAAAAAATCGAATCGAATCAAATCGAAAAGAATCGAATTGAAAAGAATAGAATCGAAAAATTCGAATCAAATCGAATCAAAATGAATTGAATCGAATTAAATCGATTGAAAAGATCGAATCAAAAAACATCAAAGAGAATCGAAACGAATCGAAATGAATCGAATCGAATCAAATCGAATTGAAAAGAATCGTATCAAATCAAATCTAAAAGATTCGAATCAGGGGATCCCTGAATGGCGCAGCGGTTTGGGGCCTGCCTTTGGCCCAGGACGCGATCCTGGAGACCCGGGATCGAATCCCACGTCGGGCTTCCGCTGCATGGAGCCTGCTTCTCCCTCTGCCTGTGTCTGTCTCTCTCTCTGTGACTATCATAAATAAATAAAAAATTTAAAAAATAAAATAAAATAAAAGATTCGAATCAATCGAATCAAAAAGAATGGAATCGAATCAAAAAAATCATCGAAAAGAATCGATCGAATCGTATTGAATCGAATCGAATCGAAAAGAATCGAATCGAATGGAATTGAATCGAATCGAAATTAATCGAAAAGAATTGAATTGAAGAATATCAAATCGAATTGAAAAGAATTGAATCAAATCGAAAAAAATTGAATCGAAACGAAAAGAATCGAATCGAATCGAATTCGAAAGAATCGAATTGAATTGAAATGAGAAGAATCGAATCAAATTGCATCGAATCGAAAATAATTGAATTGAATTGAATAAAAAATAATCGAATCGAATCGAATCGAAAATAATTGGAATTGAATCGAATCGATAATCGAATCGAATCAAATCGAGTCGAATCGAAAATAATTGAATCGAATCAAATGGATTCAAAAACAATTAAATCGAATCAAATTGAATCGAAAAGAATCGAATTGAATCGAAAAGAATCAAACCGAATCAAAAAGAATCGAAAAGAATTGAATCAAGAAGAATCGAAATGAATTTAATCGAGTAGAATCAAATCGAAGCTAGGGTAAAAGAATCGAATCGAATCAAAAATTATCTAAATGAATCCAATTAAATCCAAAAGAATTGAATCGAATCGAATCGAAAGAACCGAATCAAAATGTAACAAATCGAATACAAATGATCAAATCGAATCAAATCGAAAAGAATCAAATTGAATCGAAAAGAATCAAACTGAATCAAAAAGAATTGAATCAAGAAGAATCGAAATGAATTGAATTGAGTAGAATCAAATCAAAGCTAGGGTAAAAGGATCGAATCGAATCAAAAATTATCTAAACGAATCCAATTAAATCCAAAAGAATTGAATTGAATCGAATCGAAAAGAATCGAATCAAAATGTAACAAATTGAATCCAAATGATCGAATCGAATCAAATCGAAAAGAATCAAATCGAATCGAAAAGAATCGAATTGAATCGATTCGAGAAGAATCGAATCGAATGGTATCGAATCGAAAAGAATCGAATCGTATCGAATCAAATTGAATCGAATATAATCGAAACGAAAAGAGTCGAATCGAATTGAATCAAAATAATCGAATCGAAACGACAAGAGGCGAAGCAAATCGAATCGAAAAGAATCAAATTTAAAAGAATCGAATCGGGGATACCTGGGTGGCCCAGCAGTTTGGCGCCTGCCTTTGGCCCAGGGCGCGATCCTGGAAATCCGGGATCGAATCCCACATCAGGCTCCCCGTGCATGGAGCCTGTTTCTCCCTCTGCCTATGTCTCTGCCTCTCTCTCTCTCTGTGACTATCAGAAATAAATAAAAAAATAAAAGAATTGAATCGAATTGAAAAGAATCGAATCGAAAAAATCGAATCAAAAAGAATCGAATTGAATCGTATCGAATCGAAAAGAATCGAATCAAATGGAATCGAATCGAATCGAATCGAATCAAAAAGAATCGAATCGAATTGAATAGAAAAGAATCGAATAGATTCGAATCGACACGAATCGAAAAAAATTGAAACGAATCGAATCATATCAAATTGAAAAGAATCAAATCGAATAAAAAAGAATCGAATCGAACTGAATCGAAAAAAATCGAATCGACAGACCAAAAAGAATCGAATCGAAAAGAATCGTATCGAATCGAATCAAATAGAATCGAAAGAATCGAATTGATTCCAATCGACTTGAATCGAAAAGAATCGAATCGAACAGTATCGAATCTAATTGAAATGAATCGAATCAAATAAAATAGAAAAGAATCAAATCGAAACGAAAAGATCGAATCGAATCAAATTGAAAAGAATTGAATCGAATCGAAAAGAATCGAATCGAAATGAAAAGAATCGAATCGATCGAAATGATCGAATTGAAAAGTATCGAATTGAATCGAATCAAATTGAAAAGAATCAAATCGAATCGTATCGAATCAAAAAGAATCAAATCAAATCGAATCGAAAAGAATAGAATCGTATTTAATTGAATCAAAAAGAATTGAATAGAAAAGAATCGAGTCGAATCAAAATGAATCGAATCAAATCAAAAAGAATCATATCGAATCGAATCAAATTGAATCGAAAAGAATCAGATTGAATCTTATATACTTGAATCAAAAAGATTCGAGTCGATTCGAATCGAAAATATCAAACCAAATAGAAAAGAATCGAATCGAAAAGAAAAGAATCGATTCAAATCGAAAATAATCGAATTGAATCAAAATGATTCGAATCGATACGAAACGAATCGAATCGAAAATAATAGAATCGAATCGAAATGAAAATAATCAAATTGAATCGAATTGAAAATAATCGAATCAAATCAAATCGAAGATAATTGAATCGAATCTAATAGAAAATAATCGATTCGCATTGAATTGAATCGAAAATAATCGAATTGAATTGAATCGAAAATAATTGAACCGAATCGATCGAATTGAGTTGAAAATAATCGAATCGAACCGAATTGAATCGAAAATAATCGAATCGAATCGAATCGAAAATAATTGAACCGAATCGATCGAATTGAGTTGAAAATAATCGAATCGAACCGAATTGAATCGAAAATAATCGAATCGAATCGAATCGAAAAGAATCGAATCGAAACAAAAAGAATCAATCGAATCAAAAATAATCGGATCAAGTCGAAAATAATCGAATCGAATCCAATCAAGTCGAATCGAAAATAATCAAATTGAATTCAAATGAATCGAAAATAATCGAATCGAACCGAAATGAATCGAATCAAATAAAAAATTATCGAGTCGAATTGAATAAAAAATAATCGAATCTAATGCAATCGAATCGAATCGAAAATATTCAAATAGCATCGAATTGAATCAAAATAATCGAATCGAATCGATAAGAATCGAATCAAATCGAATCGAATTGAAAAGAAGCGATCAAATCGAAAAGAATCGAATCGAATCGAAAAGTATCGAATCGAATTGAATCGAATCAAATCGAACAGAATTGAATCGAATCGAATCGAAAAGAATCAAATCGAATCGAAAAGAATCGAATCGAAAAGAATAGAATCGAATTGAAAAGAATAGAATTGATTCGAAAACATTCGAATCGAATTGAATCAAACCGAAAAGAATCAAATCGAATCGAAAAAAATCGAATCGAATCAAAAAGAATCAAATCGAAACGAAAGATTTTAATCGAATTGAATCGAATCAAAAGGAATCGAATCGAAAAAATCGAATCGAATCGAAAAGAATCAAATCGAATTGAATCGAAGAGAATCAAATCGAAAAGAATAGAATCGAATCGTATCGAAAAGAATCGAATCAAATCGAATGGATAAGAATCAAATCGAATCGTAAAAAATCGAGTCGAAAGGAAAAAATTCGAATCGAATCGTAAAGAATCGAATTGAATCGCATCAAAAAGATTTGAATCGAATCGAACTGAAAAGAATTGAATTGAAACGAATCGAATCAAAAAGACTCGAATCAAATCGAATCGAAAAGAATCGAATCGAATAAAATTGAATCGAATAGAAAAGAATCTATCTAATCGAAAAGAATCAAATCGATAAGAATCGAATTGAAAGAATTGAATCGAATCGATTCGAATCGAAAAAAATTGAATCGAATCGAATCCCTAACCTTAACCCCTAACCCCTAACACTAAACCTATCCTAACCCTAAGCCTTAACCCTAACACCTAACCCTAACCCTAACCCTAACCGTAACGCTAACACTAACCCTAACCCCTAACCCAAACCCTACCCCGAACACTAACCCTAAACTTAACCCGTACCCTAACTAAACCCATACCCTAACCCTAACAGGTACACTAACACTAAGCTGTACCCCAACCTTAACCCAGACCCTAACCCTTACCCTAACCCTAAGACCGTCCCCTAACCCATACACTAACCCATCCCCTAAACATAACCTAACCAGTACTCTAACACTACCCCGTACCCTAACCCGTATCCTAACCCTAACACTAACACATACCTAACCATAACCCTAACCCTAACCCCTAACCCTAACCCTAACCCTAACCGCTAACCCTAACCCTAAACCAAAACCTAACCCTAACCCCTAACCCTAACATTAACCCCTACCCCTACCCCTAACCCTAACCTGAACCCCTAACCACTAACCCTAAACCTAACCCTAACCTTTAACCCTAAACCTTAACCCTAACCCTAACCCTAATCCTAACACTAACCCAAACCCAACCCTAAACACTAACCCTAACCTTAACCCCTAACCTTAACCCTAACACTAACACTAACCCTAACACCTAACCACTAACCCTAGCCCTACCCCCTAACCGCTAACCCCTAACCCTACCCCTAACCCTAACCCTTAACCCTAACCCTTAACCCGAACCCTAACCCTAACCCAAAACCTAACCCCTAACCCTAACCAAAACCCGTAACCACTAACCCTAACCCTAACCCTTAACCCTACCCTTAACCCTAACCATAACCCAAACCCTAACCCTAACCCCAAACCCTAACAGTAACCCCAAACCTTAACCCTAACCCTAACGCTAACACTACCCCTAACCCTAACCCCTAACCCCTAACCCTAACCTCTAATGCTCTCCGTAACCCTTAAACTCAACACTTAACCCTAAACCTAACCCTAACCCTTACCCTAACCCGTACCCTAACCCTAACCGAACACTAACCGTAACCCGTACCCTAACCTTTACCCATACCCTAACCCTGAACCATACCCTAACCCCAACCTTAACCCGTACACGAACCCTAACCCGTATCCTAACACTAACCCATACCCTAACCCTAACACGTAACCTAAATCTAACCCTGACCCTAACCCAAACAATAACCTAACCCTAATCCTAACCCGTGCCCTAACCCTTACGCTAACCCCAACCCTAACGCTAACACGTACACTAACCCTAATGGTACCCTAACACTAACCCTAACCCGTACCCTAAACCTAACCCTAAAATTAACCCTAACCCGTAACCTAACCCTATACCCTACCCTACCTTAACCCTAAACATAACCCGTACCATAACACTAAAACTACCCCTAAACCAAACGCTAACTCTAACCATAACCCTAACCCTATCTCTAAACCTAACCCTAAACCTAACCTAACCGTAACCCTCACCCTAACTGTATCCCTAACACATAAACTAACCCTAACTCTAACCCTAACCCATAAACTAAACCTAACCCTAACCCTAACCCTAAACAGTGCCCTAACCCTAACCCTAACATGTACCTTAACCCTAACCCTAAACCTAAACCTAACCCTAAGCCATACCCTAACCCTAACCCTAATCCGTACCCTAACCCATACCGTGACCCTAAACCTAACCCGTACCCTAAACCTAACCCTAACCCTAACCTGAACCCTAACTCTAACCTGTACCCTAACCCTAAACCGTAACGTAACCTGTACCCTAACCTGTACCCTAACCCGTACCCAAACCCTAATCCTATCCCGTTCCCTAAACCAAACCCTAACACTAACCCGTACACTAACCCGAAACCGTACCCATACCCTAACCCATAAATAAACCTATACCCTACCCCTAACCCTAACCTGAACCCGTACCCTAAGCCTAACCATAACCCCAGCCCTAACCCTAACCCATTCCCTAACCCTAACCCAAAACGTATCCCATACCCTAACCCGAACCCTAACCCATAAGCTAACCCTAACCTGTAACCTAAACCTAACACTATACCTAACCCTAAACAGTACCCTAACCCTAGCCCTAACCCTAAACACTAACCCGACCCATAACCCTAACCCTAACCGAAACCTAACCCTAACACTAAGCCTAACCATAACCTACCCTAACCCTAACCCTAACCTGTACCCTAACCCAAACCCTAACACCGTAAACCTAACCCTATCTTGTACCCTAACCCTAACCCTAAACCTAACCCAAACCCTAACCATAACCAGTACACTAACCCATACCTTAACCCGTACCATAATCCATACCATATCTCTAAACCGTACCCTCACCCTAACCCTAACCCGTACCCTAACCCTAATCTGTACCCTAACCTAAGCCTAAACCGAACCCTAATCATAACCCTAACACTAACCCTAATCCGTAGCCTAACCCTAACCCAAACCCTAAACATAACCCAAACTCTAACTCTAACCCTAACCCGTACTCTAACCCTAACCATAACCCTAACCTGTAACCTAACCCTAACCCTAACCCTAACGCTGAACAGTACCCTAAACCTAACCCTATCCCATACACTAACCCTAAACCTAACCCTAAACCTAACCTTAACCCGTACCCTAATCCTAACCCGTACCCTAATGCTTACCCTAAGCCTCACCCGTACCCTAACCCAAACTCTAACCCATACCCTAACCCTAATCTTACCCCAACCCTAAACCTAACGAAACCCAATCCCTAATCCTAACCTTAACCCTAACCTAATCCTAACCTTATCCCTTACCCTATCCCTAACCCTAACTCGTAACCAAACCCTAACCCTAATCCTAAACAGTACCCTAACTTTAACCTTAACCCGTACCCTAACCCTAACCGTAAACCTAAACCGATCCCTAACCCGTACCCTAACCCGTAACCTAACCCGTAACCTAACCCGTACCCTAACCCTAATCCTAACCCGTAGCCTACCCCTAACCCTAACCTGAACCTTAACCCTAACCCTAACCCTAACCCTAACCCTAACCCTAAGCTTAAACAGGACCCTAACCCTAACCCTAACCCGTAACCTAACTCAAACTTTACAGCGTTGGAAGTCAGGTCGTTCCATGAACAAAACTCTACTGCACCTGGAGACACAACCGTTGAAGCCTGCAGCTTGCCCCTTGCGTCCCATGAGCTTCTGACAAACATGTCTTGTGAGGATGTTCGTAACTGCATCTGCAGGCAGTATGGAACTGGGAAGGACCGCGTGTCAGCTCACCTCGCAGAAGGAAGTTCCCCAGAGAGACAGCTTTCACCGAGGTACTCAGGTTTGGAAGTTCGTATGTAGCTCCCTTCTGAGGGAGGAATTACTCAGAAGTTGGATTGGGCTAGGAGACACTTGCCTCTCACAAAACTTGTGTCCCGTATCAAACGACGTCCTTTCGAAGTTCTGGCCCTGAGAACGCAGCAGTATTCTAACTCAGGAGGTTCCAAGCGTACCACTCTACTCCACCTGGAGACACCTTCCAGGCCTGCATTATTCCACTTGCGTCTCACAAGCTTCTGACAAGCTTCTCTGGTGAAGACGTTGGCAACACATTCTGCAGGCAGTGTGGAACTGTGAAGGAATGCGTGTGAGCCCAACTCTCGAATGTAAGTTGCCGTTGGATGTAGGGTTCAATTAGCTAGTATGGAACTTAGTATGTAGCACCAGTCTAAGACAGGAATTACTAGGATGTCGCGGGATTGAGCTTGGAGGCACTACTCTTGTGGGCTTCACCTGGACGAGGTGACTGGTCCTCACCTGGGACTCAACTGGACCTGATAACTTAGCTCCACACTTTGGCCTCACCTGGCCCTGATGACTCTGGGCCCCACCTAGGCCTCAATCTGGACTTGGTGACTGTGGTCCCCACCTGGGTCTCACCAGGACCTGGTGACTCTCGTTCCCACATGACCCACACCTGGACCCGGTGACTGTGGTGTTCTTGTAGACTCACATTTACCTGGTGACTCCAGTCCCCACCAGGGCCTCACCTGGATCTGGTGACTCTGGCCTGCAGGTTGGCCTCACCTGGACCTGATGAGTGGGGTTGCCACCTGGGCCTCACCCATACCTGGTGACACAGGTCCCCACGTGGGCCTCACTTGGACCTGGTGAATCTGGTCCTTACCTGGTCCTCACCCAGAACTGGTAACTCTGGTCACCACCTGGGTCTCACCTGGACCTGGTGAATCTGGTCCCCATCTGGGCCTCATCCAGTCCTGGTGACTTTGTTCCCCACCTGGACCTGATTGCTGTGGACTCCTTCTTGGCCTCACCTGGAACTGGTGACTCTGATCCTAACTGGGCCTCACCCAGATCTGGTGACTCTGGTCCTCACCTGTGGACCATTATGACCTGGATACTCTGTTCCACACCTGAGCCTCACCTGGACATGATGACTCTGGATCCCCTCTGGCCCTCACCCTGACCTGGTGACTCTGGTCCCCATCTGGATGTCACCTGGACCAGGTGAATCTGGTACCCCTCTAGGCCTCAACTAGACCTGGTGTCTCTGGTCCTCAACTGGGCCTCACCGGAACCTTGTGAATATGCTCCCCACCTGCGCCTCATCTGGACCTGGTGACTCTGGTTCTACCTGGGCATCATCGGGAGATGGTTACTCTATTCCCCACTGGGACTGACCTGATCCTGGTAACTCTGGTCCTGACTTTGGCCTCTTCTGTACCAGGTGACTCTGGCTCCACCTGGGCCTCACCTGGAACTGGTGACTCTGATCCTCAGCATGGCCTCACCTGACCTGGTGACTGTGGTTCCCATCGGGACCTCACCTGGACCTCATGTCTCTGGTCCCACCTGGGCCTCACCAGGACCTGGTGTCTCTGGTACCCACCTGGGTAGCATCAGGATATGGTTACACTGTTCACTAACAGTGACCCAGCTGGACCTATTAACTCTGGTCTTCACCTGGGCCACACCTGTTCCCACCTGGGTCTCACCTGGACCTGGTGAGTCGGATCCCCAACTGGTCCTCAACTGTAACTGGTGATTTTCGTTCCCACATGGACATCATGTGGACCTGGTGTCTGCAGTGTTTCTAGCTTCTCATGTACCTCGTGACTCTGGTTCCCACCAGGGCCTCACTGGGACCTGGTGAGTGTGGTTGCCACCTGCACCTCACCTGGACCTGGTGATTCTGGTCTGCACCTGAGACTACCCTGGATCTGGTGACTGTGGTCCCCACCTGGGCTTCACCTGGATTTGGTGACTCCGATCCCCATCTGGGCCTCACCTGGCCCTGTTGACCATGGTCCTCAACTGGGCATAATTGGGACCCGGTGACTGTGTTCCACAACTGGACCTCACCTGGACCAGGTGACTCTGGTCCCACTCTGGGTCTCACCGTGCCCTAGTGACTGTGAACCCCACTTTGGCCTGACGTGGACCTGCTGACCCTGGTTGCCACCTGCACCTCACCTCGAACTGTTGACTCTGGTTCTTTCAAGGGCCTCCCCTGTACCCGGTGATCCTGGTCCCCACCTGGGCCTCACCTGGACGTGGTGACTCTTGTCACCACCGGGGACTCACCTGGACCTGGTTACTGTGTTCAACACCTGGGCCTCAAGTAGACCTGTTGACCATGGTCCCCAAGCTGGCCTCACATGGACCTGTTGCCTCTGATCTCCACCGGGGCCTCACGTGTACCTGGTAACTCTGGTCCTCACCTGGGCCTCATCTGGACCTGGTGACTCTGGTCCCCACCTGGGCTTCACCTGGATCTGTTGACTCTGGTCCCCACCTGGACTTCACCTGGATCTGGTGACTCTGGTCCCCACCTGGACCTCTCCTGGACCTGGTGACTCTCTTTCCAACATGGACCTCACCTGGATCTGGTGACTCTGGTCCTCAGTTTGGCCTCACCTGGACCTGGTGTCTCTCATCCCCACTTTGACCTAACTCAGAACTGCTGAATCTTGCCCCACCTAGGCCTAACCCAGACCTGGTGACTCTTGTCCCCAGCTATGCCTCAATTCGACCTGATGAATCTGGTCCTCACGTGGGCCTCACATGGACCTGGGACTCAGCTGGATAGAGTGGCTCTTGTTCCCACAAGGGGCTCACCTGATACTGGTGACTGTGGTCTTATTCTATGCCTCACCAGGACCTAGTGATTCTGATCCCCATCTGGGCCCTGCATGGCCCTAGTGACTGTGTTCCTCACCCAGGCATCATTGGGACCTGGATACTCTATTCCACACCTGGGCCTCACTTTGACCAGGGACCTCTGGTCCCATTCTGGGCCTCAAACTAAAATGGTTACTCTGGTTCCCCCTCTGGGCCTCACCCTTACCTGGTGACTCTGGTCACCCCTTGGGGTTCACTTGGACCTGGTGAATCTGGTCCTTAGCTGGTCCTCACCTGGATCTGGTGACTGGTCACCACCTGGGCCTCACCTGGACTTGGTGAATCCTGTTGCCACCTGGGCCTCACCTGGACCTTGTGACTGTGGTCCCACCTGGACCTCACCTGGATCTGGTGGCTCTGGTTCCCATATGGGGCTCTCCTGGACCTGGTTCCTGTGGTCTCCATCTGGCCTCACCTGGAACAAAATGACTCTGATCCATATTTGGGCCTCACCTGGACCTGTTGACTCTGGTCCTTACCTGGGCATCATTGGGACCTGGTTACTCTCTTATATACCTGGGCCTCACCTGGACCTGGTGACTCTGGTCTCCCTCTGGACCTCACCCTGACCTGGTGACTGTGGTCTCACCTGGGCTTCACCTGGATGAGGTGACTGGTTCCCACAGGGACCTCACCTGGACCTGGTGACTCAGGTCCTCATATGGGCATCATGGGACCTGGTTTCTCAGTTCCACATCGGGGCCTCACCTGGACCTAGTGATTCTCGTCCCCCTCTGGGCCTCACCCTGACGTGGTGACTCTGGTCCCCACCTGGATATCACCAGAACCGGGTGACTCTGGTCCCCCTCTGGGACTCACCCGGAGCTGGGGACACTGGTCCTCAACTGGGCCTCCACAGGACCTGGTGAATCTACTCCTCACTTGCCTCGTCTGGACCTTGTGACTCTTGTCCCACCTGACATCAATGGGACATGGTTACTCTTTTCCCCAACTGGGCCTCACCTGGACATGATAACTTTGCTCCACACTTTGGCCTCACCTGGCCCTGATGACTCTGGGCCCCCGACCTAGTCCTCAATCTGGACCTGGTGACTGTGGTCCCCACCTGGGTCTCACCTGGACCTGGTGACTCTCGTTCCCACATGAACCACACCTGGACCTGGTAACTGTGGTGTTCTTGTAGACTTACATTTACCTGGTGACTCCGGTCCCCACCAGGGCCTCACCTGGATCTGGTGACTCTGGCCTGCAGGTTGGCCTCACCTGGACCTGGTGAGTGGGTTTGCCACCTGGGCCTCACCCATACCTGGTGACTCAGGTCCCTACGTGGGCCTCTTGGACCTGGTGAATCTGGTCCTTACCTGGTCCTCACCCAGACCTGGGGACTCTGGTCACCACCTGGGCCTCACCTGGACCTGGTGAATCTGGTCCCCATCTGGGCCTCACCCAGTCCTGGTGACTTTGTTCTCCACCTGGACCTGATTCCTGTGGACTCCTTCTTGGCCTCACCTGGAACTGGTGACTCTGATCCTATCTGCGCGTCACCCAGATCTGGTGACTCTGGTCTCACCTGGGCATCATTGGTACCTGGTTACTCTGTTCCACACCTGAGCCTCACCTGGACATGATGACTGTGGAACTCTCTGGGCCTCACCCTGACCTGGTGACTCTGGTCCCCATCTGGATGTCACCTGGACCAGGTGATTCTGGTACCCCTCTAGGCCTCAACCAGACCTGGTGAATCTGGTCCTCAACTGGGCCTCACCTGGACCTAGTGAATATGCTCCCCATCTGGACCTCATCTGGACCTGGTGACTCTGGTCCCTACCTGGGCATCATCGGGACATGGTTCCACTGCATGGCCTGCAGGTTGGCCTCATCTGGACCTGGTAACTCTGGTCCCTACCTGGGCATCATTGGGACATGGTTCCTCTGCATGGCCTGCAGGTTGGCCTCACCTGGACCCGGTGACTCTTGTCCTCACTTTGGCCTCTTCTGTACCAGGTGACTCTGGCCCCACCTGGGCCTCACCTGGACCGAGTGACTCTGATCCTCAGCAGCATGCCTCAAATGCACCTTTCCACTAGCTGCATTCATATGGCCGTGAGAATGTAGCTACATTGTAAGTCAGGAGGTTCCATGTATACCGCTCTACTGCACCTAGAGACACAATATTGAAGCCTGCAGCTAGCTCCTTTTGTCCTATGAGCTTCTGACCAACACGTCTAGTGAGGATGTTCGAAATTTCATCTGAAGGCCATGTGGAACTATGAGGGACTGGAGGTGAGTTCAAGTCTCAGAAGAAAGTACCCTTTGGACACTGCGTTCCACTAGCTTCTCATGTATGGGACTTACTATGTAGCACCAATTGTAGAGTGCAGTTCCTCACATATCTCTGGATTGGGCTTGGAGACACTAGGCGTGTGGACCGGCGCCTTCCACTAACCTCTCACAACCCTTCTGTCACAATTCAAGCCTAGGCCTGATAGGAGCGAAGTGTATCTGCAGTCAGCATGTGGGAGGTACAGGGCATAATTTCAACTCTCAGAAGTGTGTATGCTTTACAGGCAGATGTCTGCTAGACACTTATTGATGGGAGGTAGAACCGAGGTACACTCTAATTAAATAAGGACGTTGGCAATCGCTGCATTTAACTCAGATATACGTGAGTCAGGTCTGTCACTTCCACATGCTTTTCACACAACCTCTTCCAGCACCTAACATAAAGATGCTAAGACCTATGTCTACAGGCAGTCAGGATGCGGGACGGTCCTGCCCTGACCTCAGCTCGTACAAGGAAGCATGCCTAGAAGTCAGCTTTCAACTAGCTGCGTTCTTATGGCAGTGAGAATGTAGCAGTATTCTAATTCAGGAGGTTCCAAGATTACCACTCTACTGCACCTGGAGACACCTTCCAGGCCTGCATTATTCCACTTGCGTCTCACAAGCTTCTGACAAACGTCTCTGGTGAAGATGATCAAAACTCATTCTGCAGGCAGTGTGGAACTGTGAGGGACTGGGTGTGAGCTCAACTCTCAGAAGAGAGACTCTTTTGGACTTGGGGTTCAGCTAGCTTCTCACGTATGGAAATTAGTATGTAGCACCTGTCTAAGGAATTACTAGGAAGTCGCTGGATTGAGCTTGGAGGCACTAGTCTTGTGTGCCGGGACTTTCCACTTATCTCTCACAACACTTCAGTCATGCATCGAGCCTAGGCCTTTTAGCAGCGAAGTGTACCTGCAGGCACGATGTGGGAAATACAGGCCATAAGCTCAACTCTCAAAAGTGTGTACGCCTGGGAGGTAGATGTCTGCTACCCACTCAGACATGGGAGTTAGAAACTAGCTACACTCTTTGAAGAAGGCCGTTTGAAATCGCTGTATTCAATTCAGATAATCGGGAGTACAGGCCTGAAACTTCCACATGCATTTCACCGACCTCTCCCAGCACCTAACATAAGCATATTAGCAGGTACGTGTATGGGCAGGCAGGATACGGGAGGGTCCTTCCATGAGCTCAGCTCTCAGAAGGAAGCATGCCTAGAAGCCAGCTTTCTACTAGCTCGTTCGGATGGCCGTGAGAACGTGACAGCATTGTAAGGCGGTACGCTTACAATGAATACTGCTTTACTGCACCTGGAGACACAACCTTGAAGCCTGCAGCTGGCCCTTGCGTCCCATGAGCTTCTGAAAACATGTCTAGTGAGGATGTTCGTAACTGCATCTGCAGGCAGTGTGGAACTGGGAAGGACCGCATGTCAGCTCATCTCGCAGAAGGAAATTCCACAGAGAGAGAGCTTTCAGCTAGGTACTCAGGTTTGGAAGTTAGTATGTAGCACCCCTCTGAGGGAGGAATTCCTCAGAAGTCGCTGGATGAAACTAAGAGACACTTGCCTCTCGCAAAACTTGCATCCCGTATTGGACGAAATCCTTTGGAAGTGAAGTGTACAGGCCGTCAGCATGTGGGAGGTACAAGCCATAAGCTCAATCCAAAGGAGCGTGCATGCCTTGATGGCAGCTGTCCGCTACGCACAAAATTTACAAGGGAGACACGTGGTTTTCACTCTGCTACTGTCCCGCATACAACGAAATGCTGTGGAAGCGGAACATACAGGCAGTCAGGATGGGGGAGGTACAGGCCATAAGTTGAACTTGCAGAAGTGTGTTTGCTTTGCAGGCCGATGTCTGCTAGACACTTATCGAGACGAGGTATACAGGAGCTACACTCTAATTGAACATGGACATTGGAAATCGCTCTATTGAACTCAGATACATATGAGTACAGTCCTGACACTTCCACTGGCATTTCTCCAACCTCTCCGAACACCTAACATAAGGATGTTAGCAGCTACGACTACGGGCAGGCAGGATGCGGGAGGCTCCTGCCCTGAGCTCAGATTTCAAAGGAGACATGCCTGGAGGCCAGCTTTCTACTAACTGCGTTCTGATGGGCATGAGAACGTGGCAGCATTGTAATTCAGGATGTTCCATGAATACCGCTTTACTGCACCTGGAGACACAACCTTGAAGCCTGCAGCTTGCCCCTTGCATCCCATGAGCTTCTGACAAACATGTCTAGTGAGGATGTTTATAAGTGTATCTGCAGGCAGTGTGGACTGGGAAGGACCACGTTTCAGCTCATCTCTGAGAGGGAAGTTCCCCAGAGTGAGCTTTCAGGTAGGTTCTCAGGTTTGGAAGTTAGTATGTAGCTCCCATCTGAGGGAAGAATTCCTCAGATGTTGCTGTATTGAACAGAAAGAAGAAAGAAAGAAAGAAAGAAAGAAAGAAAGAAAGAAAGAAAGAAAGAAAGAAAGAAAGAAAGAAAGAAAGAAAGAAAGAAAGAAAGAAAGAAAGAAAGAAGAAAGAAGAAGAAGGAAGGAAGGAAGGAAGGAAGGAAGGAAGGAAGAAAGAAAGAAAGAAAGAAAGAAGAAAGAAAGAAAGAAAGAAAGAAGAATGAGTGGCACCTGTGTGGCTCTGTCAGTTAAGCTTCTGCCTTAGGCTCAGATCATGATCCAGGTCCCAAGGCAGGCTCCCTGTTCAACAGAGAACCTGCTTCTCCCTCTCCCTCTTCCCCTCTCGCTCATGCTTTATCTCTACTCTCTCTCTCAAATAAATAAAAAACATCTTTGAAAAAGAAACAAACAAACAAATCCACAAGGAAGAGAAATTGCCCATGTAGAATAATTTCAAACAATTTGTGAAGACATTCCACCCTCAAGTTCATGAGCATAGCTTCCCACTCTTACGTGTGGAATACACATAGTAACTTCCTTCCTTCTAATAAGAAAACCTTAAAATAATAATGATAATATAATAATAATAATTAATAATAATAAAAAAGAATCAGTTTACTACTGAGAAAGCTGACAAACACTACTTCAGCAAGATGATCAGATCGATACCAAGACTGATAAATCATGTTGATAGTATCTATCCTTTATATGATATAATGAAAATGGCAGTATATCTCTGTATATAATCCACAAAAACAGTTCAGTCATGAGATAAACAACAGACATGTCCCAACTGAGGGAAATTTTACAAAATACTCTACTTGTCAAAGTGTTCCAGTTCAAAACAAGAAAAGGCTGAAAGAATGTCACAATCCAGATGAGCCTAAGGAAAGAGGACAAATGGAATGTGATTTGAGGATTGGTAACTTAGCAAAAACTAAGGAAATCTGAATAAACTATGGTCTTTTTTTTTTGTCTTAGTTTAATGCGAATTTTTTAATATTGATTCATTAGCTCATATTTGTACCGTACTAATATATCAATAATTGGATAAATTGAGTGCAAGTGCATGCGAATGCTCTGTACTATCTTCTCAGTTTCCCTATAAATCTTTGTTTTTTTCCTAATAAATAAGATTTATTTTGAAAATTGACTTAAATGAATCAGGCTCCAAGTGTGAAGACATTTTAAGAATTGTTGAATTAACGTTTGCCTTATTCTTAAAGAGTTCCTTTGATGGAAACAAAGTAAGAATTTTAGATCAAAGGAACAAAAAACACTTAAGAACACGTATAATGCCTCCTCAACCTGAAAAGCAGGAAAGGATATTAAATAGTAAAAATCAGATAAAAATACTTCTAGTACAATAGACACCGTATTGCAAGTGCATTTAAAATTAGCAATGCATAACATTTATTTCCTTGACATTTGTCTTCCAAAGAGTTCAAAGTGTTTCAGTGTCAGTTGAAACAGGGGAAGAATCTCAGGGAAGGATCCTTCACATAAATAATAGGACCATTGGTACTAATGTCTCTCAGTTCTTTCCAAATCCATAAAGATGCATTTCCTGATGAGTGACTGAGCTGTGAAGAAAGAGATGAGAAACCCTCATCCCTCTGAATTACTTGTGTCAGAATATTTTGACCATAGTACCACGGATAGTAAATTATCCTTATTAACAGGAAATATGTCTCAGATTGGAATCTGAGCAATCAGATGGGCAGAGAAAAAATGCTTTGACTGGCTCTTCATCTTCTAAAAACAAAGGAGAGCTTTTTTATGTACAAAGTCTATTGTCAAGATAGCCTTAGGGAATAAGAGTCTGCAGCATCGAATCCAGCTGCACACAGGTCTTCCTGATCCGAAATCCCTGGGCCTGTCCCCCAACACAGGCTGCCATGCTGAGGTCATTTTCAATTGCTCTCTTAGGAGCTCTGGGGAAGGGGGAAGGAGCGAGATAGGATGTGACTGGAAGCGTGGAGGCCTAGAAAATTAAGACCATTCCAACTTAAATTCAGTGTTAGCACAAGTCCAGCCATCCCAGGTCCCTGTGAAGAACAGCTGAAATTAACATTACTTCAGTTACCGGTAAAAGCAAAAGTTTACAGCTTAATGTCCTAGAAAGCCCCACAATAGAAACAAAACTGAGTCAAGGCCAAGGACAGGAAGCCTCTATTAGAATGAGAACAGAGCTCAATGCCCTTGAATGTCCCATATCAAATTGTAAACAGAACTTGAGGAATTGCTCCACCCCTTCTGGAGGTCCCTGAGACCAGCCCTTAAAACTAAGCTAAAACCCACCTCGGGGTCCAAGTCCCTGCTCCACTCTGTCCGGTATACTTGCACACAAGCTCTAGCTTGTAAATAAACCCTCATGTGTTTGCATCAGTGTCGGCTTCTGGGTGGTTTCTCAGATTCACAATCTTGGGCACAACACTCTGAGATAAAAAAACAAAGCCAAAAGAAGCTCGGACGCAGGTAGAGTAAACGCAGGGTTCTGAGAGAATCGGCGGATACCCAGGGGCTTGGGAGCTCTTCTGTGGAGGCCCATGCAGACTGGGGGGCAGAATGCTCAGCCCCAGAGCCAGAGGACCCACAGACCCCACCGGCATCCGGCCTATCGGGGGGGGGGGGGGTCTCAAGGAGCAGCACTGTGCCGCCCACTGGAGGCTAGAGGTGCTGATGCCCACCCCACCTCTGATCCCGCAGGTGCATCTACCACACAGATGTGCACCTGCTAATCAGTGCCAGAGCCCATCCCCAGACCCTGCACAGACCACTCACCGCCACCAATTTGTCGGACCACAGAGGATGCATAGATTCAGCTGTGCCTGGAAAGTAGGATATAGCTTCCTTTGTACTTTGTGCTTTATTGTAATTTATTTTCCTTGATTTTTTTTATTAATTGACTTATTTTAATTTTATGTATGTACCTTATATAATTCTTATTTTTACTTTCATGGTACTTTAATTGTGTTTCATATTTGGGGTTTAGAATCTTTTGAAACGCAGGCCAAAATAATCTGGTGTTTTTTTTTGGAGAGCAGTTGTTATTGTTTTCCTTGGTTTTTCTTTTTCTTCCCTCTTTCTTTTCTGGAAAAGGTAATGAGATGGAGAAATTCACCTCCATAAAATAACATGAGATAGTACTCACAGCCAGGAAGTCCATCAATACACATATATGATGTCTAACTACATTTTAAAACAATGATTATAAAGATAGCAGCTGGGCTGGAAAAAGAGCACAGAAGAAAACTAGAGAATCCCTTACTGCAGAAGTAAAACAACTAAAATCTAGTCAGGCCAACGTTAAAAATGCTATAACTGAGATGCAGTCCCACGTGGAAGCCATAAAAACAAGAAAGGTTATGGACCACAGAGACGGACGTAGGGAAGTCAGCCACTTATTAAAAAATAACATTCATATCTTAGAAGACTCAGAAGATGAAGAGAGAGAACAGGTGGGCCTTGCTCAGCCATTAGAAACGACAAATACCCACCATTTGCTTCAACGTGAATGGAACTGGAAGGTATTATGCTGAGTGAAGTAAGTCAATCAGAGAAGGACAAACATTGTATGTTCTCATTCATTTGGGGAATATAGATAATAGTGAAAGGGAATATAAGGGAACGGAGAAGAAATGTGTGGGAAATATCAGAAAGGGAGACAGAACATAAAGACTCCTAACTCAGGGGATCCCTGGGTGGCGCAGTGGTTTAGCGCCTGCCTTTGGCCCAGGGTGCGATCCTGGAGACCCGGGATCGAATCCCACATCGGGTTGCTGATGCATGGAGCCTGCTTCTCCCTCTGCCTATGTCTCTGCCTCTCTTTCTCTCTCTGTGTGTGTGACTATCATAAATAAAATTAAAAAAAAAGACTCCTAACTCAGGGAAATGACTAGGGGTGATGGAAGGGGAGGAGGGCAGGTGGTGGGGGTGAATGTGTGATGGGCACTGAGGGGGGCACTTGATGGGATGAGCACTGGGTGTTATTCTGTATGCTGGCAAATTGAACACCAATAAAAAATAAAATTATTATTAAAATAAAAGAAAGAAATAAAGAAGAAAGAAAGAAAGAAAGAAAAAGAAAGAAAGAAAAAAAGAAAGAAAGAAAGAAAGAAAGAAAGAAAGAAAGAAAGAAAGAAAGAAAGAAAGAAAGAAAGAAGTAGTACCTGGATGGATCAGTCAGTTAAGCTTCTGCATGAGGCTCAGATCATGATCCAGGTCCCAAGGCAGGCTCCCTGTTTAGCAGGGAACCTGCTTCTCCCTCTCCCTCTGCCCCTCTCGCTCATGCTTTTTCTCCTCTCTCTCTCTCTCATATAAATAAATAACATCTTTGAAAAAGAAACAAACAAACTCAGAAGGAAGAGAAATCTCCCATGTAGAAGAATTTCAAACAATTCGTGCAGACATACCACACTCAAGTTCATGAGCATAGCTTCCCACTCTTATGTGTGGAAAACACATAGTAACTTCCTTCTGCAAAATATATTATGAAAAACCTAAAATAATAATGATAATATAATAATATAATAATAATAATAATAATAATAAAAGAATCACTTTACTACGGAGAACGCTGACAAACATTTCCTCAGCAAGATGATCAGATTGATACCAAGACTGATAAATCATGTTGACAGTATCTATCCTTTATATGATATAATGAAAATGGCAGTATATCTCTGTATATAATCCACAAAAACAGTTCAGTCATGAGATAAACAACAGACATGTCCCAACTGAGGGAAATTTTACAAACTACTCTACTTCTCATAGTGTTCCAATTCTACAACAACAAGGAAAGGCTGAAAGACTGTTACAATCCAGAGGAACCTAAGAAAACAGGAGGACAAATGGAATGTGATATGAGGGATGGTAACTTAGCAAAAGCTAAGGAAATCTGAATAAAGTATGGTCTTTGGTTAATGCGACTATTTTAAAATTGATTCATTAGTTCATATTTGTACCGTACTAATATAAGATATCAATAATTGGAGAAATTGAGTGCCAATGCATGCGAATGCTCTGTACTATCTTCTCAATTTCCCTATAAATTCCCTCAATTCCCTATAAATCTTTGTTTTTTTCCTAATAAATAAGATTTATTTTGAAAATTGACTCATTTCTTGATGAGTGACTGAGCTGTGAATAAAGAGATGAGAAACCCTCATCCCTTTGAATTACTTGTGTCAGAATATTTTAACCATAGTACTACGGATAGTAAATTATTCTTAGTAACAGGAAATACGTCTCAGATTGGAATCTGAGCAATTAGATGGGCAGAGAAAAAAACTTTGACTCGCTCCTCATCTTTTAAAGGTAAAGGACAGCTTTTCTATGTACAAAGTCAGTTGTCAAGATAGCCTTAGGGAATAAGAGTCTGCAGCATGGAATCCCACTGCACAGCTGGGACGCCCACGCCCAGGTCTTCCTGATCCCAAATCCCTGGGCCTATCTCCCAACACAGGCTGCCAAGCTGAGGTCATTTGCAATTGCTCTCTTAGGAGCTCCAGGGAAGGGGAAAGAGCTAGATAGGATGGGACTGGATGCAAGGAGGCCGAGAAAATGCAGGCCTTTCTACTTTAAGTTCAGTGTTCGAACAAGACCAGCCATCCCAGGCCCCTGTGAAGAAGAGCTGAAATTTACATTACTTCAGTTACAGGAAAAAAAAACAAACAAAAGTTTACAGCTTAATATCCTAGAAAGCCCCACAATAGAATGAAACTGAGCCCATGCCAAGGGCTGGAAGCTCCTATTAGAATGAGAGCAGAGTTCAATACCCTTGAAGGCCCCATAACAAAATGTAAACAGAACTTGAGGAATTGCTCCAGCCCTTCTGGAGGACCCCGAGACAAGCCCTTAAAACTAAGCTAAAACCCACCTCAGGGTCCAAGTCCCTGCTCCGCAGTGTTGGGTGTACTTGGACGCAAGCTCGAGTTTGGAAATCAACCCTTGTGTGTTTGCATTGGTGTCAGCTCCTTAGTGGTTTCTCGGATTCGCAATCTTGGGCACAACACCCCCATGTCCCCTCCCACCTTGGTTGAACCGCTATCCCCTCCCACCCAGGGTGACACTCAGTCACCTCCCTCCCTACAACAGCTGGGCACAGGCCGTCACACAGGTCCCATGGGCACGGTGGGCACTCCCACCATCCCTGGCCTCCCAGAGGAAGGAAGGAGGTTTTGGCAGTACCCACTCCATGGTGGCCCCAGGGCTCCCTGCCCAGGACAGACAGGTTAGGGTCTGTGTCCCTGACTCCAGCTCCTCCTCCCCGGTTTTCCCACAGGAAATGAAGGAGGAGGCCCTGGTCTCCTCTAGGGACATCACGCTGGGGGACCTGGACGTCAACAGGATATTCAGCAGTCACGTCATGTTTTGGGACTACTATGGGGTAGGGTGAGGCTGAGGGGCCAGGGGGATTAGGACCCGGGAGGACCGGGGGCTTCTGGGTAGGGAACATGGGGCTTCAGAGCCTGGGAGAAGAACAGCAGCCAACAACACACGGCTGCATGGTAGGTTGTTGGGGATAAACACCGTGCCCCCACCCTCGGGGTCTCAGGGATGAGGAGGCCACTAGGACGGGGCCTCCAGGGATTGCCATGTTAGCTGAACCCCAAAAGGGTGAGGGACGGCCCCCTGAAAAGCAGGGGGCTGGGGTGGGGGCCGTCGGGCCAGTAAGGGGACCTGGGGGCAGGGTGAATGGCGGTGACTGGAGGAAGACACACATAGATCTGATGAGGGTCGGACGGGTCAGGGTGATACCCACCCTCAGGACTTTATATATTTCTAAATTCTATGCATTAAATTTGAGACAATTTGAAATTTGTAAACATACATTGTATGATGACCCCCAGATAATGCCCCTGGTCCAGCCAGGGCCCTGTACTCACCACACGGGGCCCCAGGGACAGGTGTCACAGCATACCCCAGACTGGGGTCACCTTTATCTGTGGACGTCTCAGTATGCATCTTAGAGAAAGAGGATGCCCTGTGTCCACCGGCCCCCCACACCATCCTCCCATTCCCCAGACCCACACCATCCCCTAACATCATCATCCCCCATGGCATAGCCCCTACACCATCCCCCTCACACACACACAGCCTCACACAATCCCTACGCACACTATACCCCAACACCATCCCCCCTACAACATCCCCCACACCCCACCACCATCATACCCATGCCCTCACACCATCCACCCCCACACCATCGGCCCCGAGCAAGGACCCAGTGCAGCTGCACCCTGTGGGACATGCTCAGACTCCCCGGGGTTCTCTGGATACCCTGCTCCCATCAGAAGCCTGGGTGTCCCATTGAGTACCAGGGGTTGCAGGGAGGAGGGAAGGCAGGGAGCCCCGGACAGTGTGTGTGCAGGAGAGTGGTGCAGAGGACACACTGTGCCGTGCCTCCAACCTCTGTCCCTCCTGGAGGGTGGGGCACCCTGCACAGGACACCAGGCCCTAACCCAGAGGGACCTGGGCTGACTTGGGCCCAGGCTCTGTGGGGGCTGGGTTGATTTGAGCCCACACCAGTCCCAACTGAAAGACTAATGGAATCAGGCCCCCATGGCCCTCGACAACCCTGGATTCTGGCGCCGGGCTCAGCGAGCCCTCTCACAGCTGGATGTGGCCTACTGGGCCCTGAGCATGTCACACAGATACAGGTCGCTTAACTAGGGCAGCCCTGGGGATCCCAGGACACACCAGTGTGGGGAGTGGAGGGGTAAACCGGTGGGCCACACCCGCACTCACACCATGAGGCAGGCTCCACCAGGTGCTGGGACTCTAGAGGGCCCGAGGCCGGGGTCCAGCTGCCCTGCGGGTACCCAGAGCAGGAGCCCATGAGCTACAGGTCCAGGTCAGCACTGCTGTCCGCAGAACCGTCACTCAGGCTGAAACCTCAGGACACACGCCCCCACCCGGAGTCCACACATGCTCCCAGGTGGGGGACTCCAGCACCAGCCCACCCACCCCGTGTGATTCTTGCCCCCACTTAAAGGACAGAAAGGTCTCCTAGTCTCACTAGTCTTGTGTGCCGGGAGATTCCAATTACCTCTCCCAACACTTCCGTCAAACAGCGAGCTTAGGCCTTTTAGAAGCGAAGGATACTAGTAGGCTGGATGGAGATGTACAGGCCATAAGCTCAACTCTCAGAAGTGTGTATGCATGGGAGGCAGATGTCTGCTCCCCATTCTGACATGGGAGTTGGAACCTAGCTACACTCTGATTGAAGAAGGCCATTGGAAATCGCTGTATTCAACTCAGATACACAGGAGTTCAGGCCCAATGCTTACACATGCTTTTCCCGCAACCTCTCTCAGCCACTAACATTAGGATGTTAGCAGCTACGCCTACAGTCAGGCAGGATGCGGGAGGGTTCTGCCCTGTCCTCAGCTCTCCCATGGGAGCATGCCTAGAAACCAGCTCTCAACTAGCTGCATTCTTTTTTTTTTTTTTAAAGATTTTATTTATTTATTCATGATAGTCACAGAGAGAGAGAGAGAGAGAGAGGCAGAGACACAGGCCGAGGGAGAAGCAGGCTCCATGCACCGGGAGCCCGACGTGGGATTCGATCCCGGGTCTCCAGGATCGCGCCCTGGGCCAAAGGCAGGCGCCAAACCGCTGCGCCACCCAGGGATCCCAACTAGCTGCATTCTTATGGCAGTGTGAAGGTAGCAGTATTCTGAGTCAGGAGGTTCCAAGATTACCACTCTACTGCACCTGGAGATACCCTCCAAGTCTGCATTGTTAACTTGCGTCACAGAAGCCTCTGGCAAATGTCGCTGGGTAAGACGTGCGAAACTCACTCTGCAAGCAGTGTGGAACTGTGAGGGACTGAGGGTGAGCTCAACTCTCAGAAGTAAGATGCTTTAGGAAAAGGCGTTCAGCTACCTTCTCACGTATGTAACTTAGTATGTAGCACCAGTCTACCACAGGAATTACTGGGAATTCGCTGAATTGGGCTTGGAGGCACTCGTCTTGTGTGCCGGGAGATTCCAATTACCTCTCCCAACACTTCCGTGAAGCAGCGAGCCTAGGCCTTTTGGAAGCGAATGGTACCGGCAGGCAGGATGTAAGGTTACAGGCCATAAGCTCAACTCTCAGAAGTGTGTATGCATGGGAGGCAGATGTCTGCTACCCACTGTACATGCGAGTTGGAACCTAGTTACACTCTGATTGAAGAAGGCTGTTGGAAATCGCTGTATTCAACTCAGATACACGGGAGTTCAGGCACAACGATTCCACATGCTTTTCTCACAACCTCTCTCAGTCACTACCATGAGGATGTTAGCAGCTCCGTCTAGAGTCAGGCAGGATGCGGGAGGGTTCTGTCCTGAACTCAGCTCTCACAGGGAAGCATGCCTAGAAGCCAGCTCTCATCTAGCAGCATTCCTATGGCAGTGTGAAGGTAGCCGTATTCTGAGTCAGGAGGTTCTAAGATTACCACTCTACTGCACCTGGAGATACCCTCCAGGTCTGTATTGTTAATTTGCGTCTCAGGAGCCTCTGGCAAATGTCTCTGGTGCGAAACTCACTCTGCAGGCAGTGTGGAACTGTGAGGGACTGAGGGTGAGCTCAACTCTCAGAAGTAAGATGCTTTAGGACAAGGCGTTCAGCTACCTTCTCACGTATGGAACTTAGTATGTAGCACCAGTCTATCCACAGGAATTACTGGGAATTCGCTGAATTGGGCTTGGAGGCACTCGTCTTGTGTGCCGGGAGATTCCAATTACCTCTCCCAACACTTCCGTGAAGCAGCGAGCCTAGGCCTTTTGGAAGCGATTGGTACCGGCAGGCAGGATGTAAGGTTACAGGCCATAAGCTCAACTCTCAGAAGTGTGTATGCATGGGAGGCAGATGTCTGCTACCCACTGTACATGCGAGTTGGAACCTAGTTACAGTCTGATTGAAGAAGGCTGTTGGAAATCGCTGTATTCAACTCAGATAAACGGGAGTTCAGGCACAACGATTCCACATGCTTTTCTCACAACCTCTCTCAGTCACTACCATGAGGATGTTAGCAGCTCCGTCTAGAGTCAGGCAGGATGCGGGAGGGTTCTGTCCTGAACTCAGCTCTCACCGGGAAGCAGGCCTAGAAGCCAGCTCTCATCTAGCAGCATTCCTATGGCAGTGAGAAGGTAGCCGTATTCTGAGTCAGGAGGTTCCAAGATTAACACTCTACTGCACCTGGAGATACCCTCCAGGTCTGCATTGTTAACTTGCGTCTCAGAAGCGTGTGGCAAACGTCTCTGGTGAAGACCTGCGAAACTCACTCTGCAGGCAGTGTGGAACTGTGAGGCTCAAATCACCCCAGCCCCCACAGAGCCCGGGGCCAGGCCAGCCCAGGTCCCTCTGGGTTAGAGGCTGGTGTCCTGTGCAGGGCGTGCCGCCCTCCAGGAGGGGCAGTGGGAGGAGGCAGGGCACAGTGCATACCGTGCTCCACCCACCTGCATCCACCCAGTCGTGGGCTCCCGGCATTCCCTCCTCCCTGCAACCTCTGTACTCTATGGGACACCAGGGATTCTGATGGGAGCCGGCTCTCCAGAGAACCCCGGGGAGGCTGAGCATGTCCCACAGGGGACAGCTTCCCCAGGTCCTTGCTGGGGTCCGATGGTGTGGGGGCAGAGGTATGATGGTGGTGGAGTGTGGGGGATGGTGTAGGGAGGATGGTGTGTGGGTATAGTGTGGGTGGGGAATGTGTGGGGTGTCGGGGATGGTGTAGGTGGGATGGTATGGGGACGATCCCATGGGGGATGATGATGTAGGTGGATGGTGTGGAGGTGGGTAATGAGAGGGATAGCCTCCACAGAAGAGCCCCCAAGCCCCCGGGTCTCCGCCGCTTCTCTCCGAACCCTGCGTTCACTCTGCCTACGTCCAAGCTTCTTTTGGTTTTGTTTTTTTATCTCAGACTGTTGTGCCCAAGATTGCAAATCCGAGAAACCACCGAGAAGCCGACACCGATGGAAACGCACGAGGGTTTTTTTTCAAGCTCGAGCTTGCGTCCAAGTACACCCGACACAGTGGAGCAGGGACTTGGACCCCGAGGTGGGTTTTAGCTTAGTTTTAAGGGCTGGTCTCGGGGACCTCCCGAAGGGCTGGAGCAATTTCTCAAGTTCTGTTTACATTTTGATATGGGGCCTTCAAGAGCATTGAGCTCTGTTCTCATTCTAATAGGGGCTTCCCGCCCTAGGCCTGGGCTCAGTTCTTATGCTAATGTGGGGCTTTCAAAGACATTAAGCTGTAAACTTTTTTTTTTTCCTGTAACTGAAGTAATGAAAATTTCAGCTCTTCTTTGCAGGGGCGTGGGATGGCTGGACGTGTGCTAACACTGGATTAAAAGTGGAATGGCCTTAATTTTCTCGGCCTCAAAAAAAATTTTTTTTTTCTCGGCCTCCACGCGTCCCGTCTTCCTATCTAGCTCCTTCCCCCTTCCCCGGAGCTCCTAAGAGAGCAATTGCAAATGACCTCTGGTGGCAGCGTGTGTTGGGGGACAGGTCCAGGGATTTGGGATCAGGAAGACCTGGAGCGCGGGCGTCCCGGCTGTGAAGCCGGATTCGATGCTGCAGACTCTTATTCCCTAAGGCTATTTTGACAACTGACTTTGTACATAGAAAAGCTCTCCTTTGTCTTTAAAAGATGAAGAGCAAGTCAAAGCGGTTTTTCTCTGCCCATCTGATTCCTCAGATTCCAATCTGAGACATATTTCCTGTTAATAAGGATAATTTACTATCCGCAGTACTATGGTTAAAATATTCTGACACAAGTAATTCAGAGGGCTGAAGGTTCCTCATCTCTTCACAGCTCAGTCACTCATCAGGAAATGCATCTTTATGGATTTGGAAAGAACCAAGAGACATTATTACCAATGGTCATATTATTATGTTAAAGATTCTTCCTTGAGATCCCAGGAAGGCAATTTTTCCTTGGGCTTGCGGAGGCCTCTTGGAGTGAGGTTAGAATCAGAAATTGTGAGTTTGGGTTTCAGATAATGAACTGGTTAGCTACGTAAACACGGACAGGCATTTAGGTTCTTTTTGAATTTCAATTCCCTTAAAAGCTATAGAATAATTTCTAAACACCTCATTAGACTGTTGCAGGATTTCTTTATTGCTAATACAAGTTAACATTCATATGGCACATATTATGTGCCAAGAATTGTGTCATGCTTCACATAAAAGAACTCATGGGATCCTCCAACAACCCTATGGGCAGATACTGTTATCTTGATGGGCCAACTAAAGGATAGATAGGAAGAAAACATCTTGTCCAAGGTCATTTGACCTAGCTAGTTAAGTGGATTCGAACTCAGGAAGCCTGGCTCCAGGCTGTTATGGCCACCAGAAAATATTTATTAAGTACTTACTAACGTCCTAGATATTGTACAAATAAAGTCCAACTCTTTATCATTAGAGCTCTATGGCACAGGCATTATTACTGTCACAGTTTTGCAGAGAAAGAAGTAGGTTCAGAGCCTAAGCTCAAGGGACTTGCCAGAGCCCTACAATTCAGAGGCAGAAACCTTCCTTTCCTCATAATATTCTCCTTCCACCACTTACCTTCTCCTTTCTCTAAGTCTTAATATAAATGTTGCTTCTTCTGGTCATCTTCTCCGAGGCCCCAGTTAGACTAAGCCTTCTTATATATGTACTTGTAGTCAGCTGTATATTTACCTTTATATTGGCTACTATAATCTTGTTTAGTTGTCTTTCGGTCACTTTTTGGTTAGTATCCGTCTCTCCCACCAGCATGGCCTGGAGGGAGCTAGGGACTGCATCTATGTCTGGTTAACTTGGTATTCCTAGCACCTTGCACATAGTAGCTATGCACCAAATACTTAATAAATTAATGGATCCCTAATCCCTAATCAACATCTCGAGTTGATGTTGATAAACATTAGAACATGAAATGGACAAAGATAAGAATGAAATTGCTGAATGAAATGATAAAAAGCAATTTTATCCATTCACTCATTCAGTATTTTATCAGGTGCCTACTGTATGCCATATCTGAGCGAAGGAAAATGATACGTGATTCCATTAGGGTATTATAATAGAACTTAAAAATTGGCTTCTAAGGCATTTGCTATAGTTGAAAGCTCTAACTAAAAGGCTCAGTGATTAGAAAGGAACTCAATAAAATCAAAATAAAGTATTATCTGGGCAGTAATTTCCCAGTAAATTTGGTTTAATAAAAATTTCACATGAATCATTTCTTAACTGACACTGAAGCACTGTGAACTCTTTGGAAGACAAATGTCCAGGAAATAAATGTTATGCATTGCTAATTTTAAAGGCACTTGCAATATGGTGTCTACTATAAAAGAAGTATTTTTATCTGATTTTTGCTATTTAATATCCTTTCCTGCTTTTCAGGTTGAGGAGGTGTTCATAAGTGTTTTTCTTTCCTTCTGATATAAAATTCTTACTTTGTTCCCATCGAAGGAACTCTTTAAGAATAAGGCAAAAATTAATTAAACTATTCTTAAAATGTCTTCATACTTGGAGCCTGATACATTTAAGTCAATTTTCAAAATAAATCTTACTGATTAGAAAAAAAAACAAAGATTTATAGGGAAATTGAGAAGATAGTACAGAGAATTCTCATGGGCTTGCACTCAATTTCTCCAATTATCAATATCTTATATTAGTACGGTACAAATATTAGCTAATGAATCAGTATTAAAATATTCGCATTCACCAAAGACCATACTTTATTCAGATTTCCTTAATTTTTGCTAAGTTACCATCCCTCACATCACATTACACTTGTCCTCATGTTTTCTTAGGCTCCTCTGGATTGTGACAATTTTTCAGCCTTTCCTTGTTGTTGTTGAACTGGAACACTTGAGAAGTAGAGTATTTTGTAAAATTTCCCTCAGGTGGGACATGTCTGTTGTTTATCTCATGATTGAACTGGGATTGCGGATTATATACAGAGATATACTGCCATTTTTATTATATCATATAAAGTATAGATACTATCAACATGATTTATCAGTCTTGGTATCGATCTGATCATCTTGCTGAGGTAGTGTTTGTCAGCTTTCTCCATAGTAAAGTGATTCTTTATTATTATTATAATATTATTATTATTATATAACTTTTTCATAATCTATTTTGTAGAAGGAAGTTACTATGTGTATTCCACACATAAGAGTGGGAAGTTACGCTCATCCACTTGAGGGTGGAATGTCTGCACAAATTGTTTGAAATTCTTCTACATGGGAGATTTCTCTTTCTTCTGTGTTTGTTTTTCAAAGATGTTATTTATTTATTTGAGAGAGAGAGAGGAGAGAAAAAGCATGAGCGAGAGGGGCAGAGGGAGAGGGAGAAGCAGGTTCCCTGCTGAACAGGGAGACTGCCTTGGGACGTGGATCATGATCTGAGCCTAAGGCAGAAGCTTAACTGACTGAGCCACCCAGGTGCCCCTCTTTCTTTCTTTTACAATTTTTAATATTAGTATAGATTCATGGATATTTATTTTACACTTTGGGTTATAATCCAACACTACTTATTTTGTTGCTTATATTGTCTCCGCTCTGGCCAGGGGAGCTCTTTCAGTTGACACCTGTGTCTCTTTAACATATTTCCATCAGTATGGAGTCTTTTGTCCATAAATTTGTGAAAGACAAACTTTATGTAAATCTCATTTTTGATTTGCACTTTGTTTCTGTTTGCCTCCTTCCCTCTCTCTTTGCTGTTTCATTTCTTTATTTATTATGATCTGAAAATAGGAAAGGACATAGGATTTCAAATTTTGCTATTTTAAGGTAAATCAATTCTCCTTGGTGCCTAGCCAGTGGTTCTCAAATGTTAGTGTGCAAAAGAATAACCTGGAGACTTCTCTTGTCTTCTCAGTTTCCTTATCTGTTAGTTGAGGGGATCGGTTTCCATACCGTTCATTAACTCTTTGTTTTTAATGACAATCATGGATTTGTCATTATTGGACCGTCACTAATAAATATCACAGAAAGTGAATTCATTTCTCTTTCTCCCTCTCCCTCGTTTTTTGCATTTTTCCATTCTGGAACTTTGATTTGCTTCTCAGAATACTTATTTATTTGAAGTGGGAAAGAGTTTCAGTCATTTTCCATTCACATTTGTAACTTTTTTATGATCTACTGAGGGCCATTTCATAAATGAATTGCTGAGGATGGCTGAGCCGTCCAGTACCTTTTTTTAATTTAAATTTAAATTTAAAAAAATTTTTATTTAAATTCAATTTGTCAACATGTAGTATAATACCCAGCGTTCATCACATCACATGCCCTCCTTAATGCCCGTCCCCCAGTTAAACTATCCTCCCACCCACCTCCCCTTCCGCAATCCTTTGTTTCCCCAAGTTAGGAGTCTCTCATAGTTTATCTTCTGTGAGACCCAGGAAATTTAACAAAAATCCCCTACCCCTGGACAAGCAGAGCAGGACTGATTCCATTTTGTGTTACACCTGCCACCTCCTGTATGACCCCCACATAACCTTAACCTGCTTATTGCTTAAGGCGCTGCCCCACCCTAGTCAAGCCGCTGGGCACACCCTAATCGGAAATCGGCTCATAACCACGTAATCCTGCTTTGTGCCCACCAAAACTGCGCGCCAATTCTGACCAAAGTAATAGGCCAGCTCAAATGGATACTATAGGGTAAGATGTAATTCAATCGGCCACCTGCGTGTGTACCGACATGACTGTGCAACTTTCTGCGTATCCCATGGGCCACTGGCCCCTATAAAGCTGATACGCCCCTTAGTCTCAGGGTCCAAGTCCTTGCTCCGTTGTGTCGGGTACACTTGGACCCAAGCTCGAGCTTGTAAATAAACCCTCGTGTGTTTGTATCAGTGTCGGCTCCTCCGTGGTTTCTCGGATTCGCAATCTTGGGGACAACACTGCCTCTCTCAATTTTCTCCACTCAGTTTCCCTCCTCTCCCTTATGATCCTCTTCACTCTTTCTTACATTCGACATAAGAGTGAAACCGCATGATAATTCTTTCTCCATGTGGCTTATTTTATTCAGCATAATACCCTCCAGTTCCATGTCCATGAAAATGGTAGGTATTCATCCTTGCAGATGGCTAAATAATAATACATTGTATATATAGACCACATCTTCTTTATCCATTCATCTGTTGAAGGACATCAAGTCTCCTTCCACAGTTTGGCTATTAACATTGCCGGTGTGAACATTGGGGTGCAAGTGTCCAGTCAGTTCACTACATCTGTGTCTTTGGGTTAAATACCCAGTAGTGCAATCGATGGGTTGTAGTATAGCTCCATTTCCAGCTTTTTGAGGAACCTCCACACTGTTTTCCAGAGTGGCTGCACCAGTTCACATTCCCACTAACAATGCAAGAGTGTTCCACTTTCTCCACATCCTCTCCAACATTTGTCGTTTCCCGTCTTGTTAATTTCTCCCATTTTCACTGGTGTGAGGTGGTATCTCATTGTGGTTTTGATTTCTATCTCCCTGATGAAAAGTCACGTGGAGCATTTTTTCATGTGCTTGCTCACTCTGTGTAGGTCTTCTTTGGAGAAAAGCGGGTACCTTTAAGTTGGAGAAGAGATGGCAACTCAAGGGGTGTTATTTCCTGTCATGGCCACATACCAGAAGGTTCTTGAGTATGTGTATGTGCGTTTGCCTGTGCCTGTGAGGAGAGGTCGTTGGATAGAATTTGAAAGCAGATCCTCTCCATATTTATAGGTCTATATCTATTTCTCTCTCTTTCTGCACACATCTCTTTCTAACCATTTTGTCTCTATCTCTATAGGGAGATCTATATATGGACGTATAGAGATTAGATATAGAAATGTTTAGTTTGCATATTTAAATATAAATATATAGTTCTGTTTATAGATAATTATTATATTATGAGTAATACATTTAATAATAAATATATTAAGTGGAAACATAGATTTATGTTTATATGTTTGTTTATATAAACATCTATTTATGTTCCTGGGAGCGATCTATCAGTAGATCTATCACTCTATCATCTATCTAGCTAGCTAGCTATATATCCCAGGAAGAGAAAAACCCAGATCGAACAGATGGGAATGTCCCCCTCCGGAATGTGTCATACAAGAAGATAGGCAAAAATCTTCTGTACTTTCCTGATGTGCTGATGCAATTAACTCAGAGATGTACCTGTGATGTACTGTGGGCCAGGAGCCAGTGGTCAAGAGAGAATCCTTGAGACATTTTCCATGCAAAAAGGTGTTTTTATTAAAGTATGGGGACAGGACCCCTGGGCCTGAAAAGCTTCACCAGGATTATGAGGAGCCTTGGTTATAATCTTTTAAGTTGCTGTGTGGGATGGGGACTCTAGAGATAAAAGAAGTTTCCAAAAGGATGTTCACACTTGAAAGATTTATAGGATCCTGGAGGTCTGGCTATCAGCAAACAAATGTTGCTTTTGGCCTCTAGCAAAGCATTAACATTCAGGCAGCTGTGAATTCTTGTAAGAATGTCCCACTCTGTCGGTTTCAAGTATTTGTTTATGGACTGCAAGTTTGTTAGGAAATGTAATTGTAGGGATGCCTGAGTGGCTCAGTGGTTGATCCTGGGGTCCTAGGATGGGGTTCCACATTGGGCTTCCCACAGGGAGCCTGCTTCTCCCTTTGTCTCTGTCTCTGCCTCTCTCTCTTTCTCTCTCTCTCTCTCTGTGTGTCTCTCATGAGCAAATAAAATCTTTTTTTAAAAAAGCAGATATAATTTTAAACTATATTTTTTTGGCCTTAGTTCCCCCTATCACCTGGGTCTTCTATCCCTCCATGCATCTCTTGGTTCGTTGGCCTTTGGTGGTGAAGAATCCAAAGGATATGAGGCAGGAGGTGAGTGAGATGGGATTAAGCCAATGAAGTAATTTCCCAGGGAGCTTGGGTAAGAGAAGTGCAGCAGGCAGAATGAAGTGAGAAAGTCAGGTTCTTGTCTCACGGAGTCGAAGAATGAATCTGGTGGACAAAGAGTGAGTAAAGCGACGGGAGTTTATTAAGCAAGGATACTGAGAAAGCTCTCAGGAGTGGGAGGGGCCCAGGCTGGGTTGCCCACATGAGTAAGGACTAGTGATAACATCTTTCACATCTTTAATGGTTTACTTCTTTTTGGAGTCTGGTTATCCTTTTTTGGGCACAGAGGACTGTCCTAAAAAAGACCCTCTCTACCCATACCTAGGGCAGGGTGGTCTCGTTTGTTTCTTTATTTCTGGTTTCCTTACATCTCAGCATCCTTAGGATCTTTGTGAGCCTGAATCTGTAGCCCCCTACCTATTTCTTCCTACCTAGACTCTCCTGTCCCTCAGTCAAGAACAGGAGAGATGTGGCTCTGAGAAAAGGTGCACTAAGAAACATTGTCACAGTTTCAATATTCCCTCCCCACAATTTGTGAGACCCAATTACTTCCAAACTCCTTTTTCCTCCTTTTTGTTTTGGATGGCAATGCTGCTCTGTGACTGACCTACACAACCAATGGCTCAGTAACAGTTCAACACTGTGGAGAGAACCCAAGGGTCTGCTGGGGAAGCATGAAGGAGAACTGTGGACTTGCTTGTTTTGCCCTCAGAAATCAGCATTAAGGATCCTGATATGAAGTTCAAAAGACTGCAGGTAGTACTCTGGGACATAGATCGAAACCCAGTGGGGACGGAGCCTGTCTCTGTACCTGTCATATAGAAGGCCAAATAGACTTCTTTTTGGAATGGATGGGTGTTGAATAAATAGGAGAATCTGTGTATGCTGGGTCTGTTTCAGGTCACTGATTCATACTTAGGGAAAGACATTAATCCAGGGACTGGTTCTCTGAACAAGTCCTGGGAAAACATATCCTAAGTTATTCAAAAAGAGTAGTAAGATAGATAAGGAGTTCAGAATTGAGAAAAATATTAAAATCATCTGAGGAAAGTAGAGGTGTTCATCACGCAAGTGGGTTTCTTGCAATTTACTCACTTATAGCTTGTATATTCTGAACAGAAAAACAGAAAGGGAAGGAACCGCATGTGCTTGAGGTCATCAATTTCATCTATAAAAAGGAAATAATACTGCCTGTCCCGTGACACTGTTGTGAGGACTAATAGTGATGGTTGTTGATGTAGAGACTTGCTAGGTCCAGTCACCATAAAATGTAAAAACAACACACTTTTTTTTTTAATTTATTTTTTTATTGGTGTTCAATTTACTAACATACAGAATAACACCCAGTGCCCGTCACCCATTCACTCCCACCCCCCGCCCTCCTCCCCTTCTACCACCCCTAGTTCGTTTCCCAGAGTTAGCAGTCTTTACGTTCTGTCTCCCTTTCTGATATTTCCCACACATTTCTTCTCCCTTCCCTTATTTTCCCTTTCACTATTATTTATATTCCCCAAATGAATGAGAACATATAATGTTTGTCCTTCTCCGACTGACTTACTTCACTCAACAGAATACCCTCCAGTTCCATCCACGTTGAAGCAAATGGTGGGTAGTTGTCATTTCTAATAGCTGAGTAATATTCCATTGTATACATAAACCACATCTTCTTTATCCATTCATCTTTCTTTGGACACCGAGGCTCCTTCCACAGTTTGGCTATCGTGGCCATTGCTGCTAGAAACATCGGGGTGCAGGTGTCCCGGCGTTTCATTGCATTTGTATCTTTGGGGTAAATCCCCAACAGTGCAATTGCTGGGTCGTAGGGCAGGTCTATTTTTAACTGTTTGAGGAACCTCTACACAGTTTTCCAGAGTGGCTGCACCAGTTCACAGTCCTACCAACAGTGTAAGAGGGTTCCCTTTTCTCCGCATCCTCTCCAACATTTGTTGTTTCCTGCCTTGTTAATTTTCCCCATTCTCACTGGTGTGAGGTGGTATCTCATTGTAGTTTTCATTTGTATTTCCCTGATGGCAAGTGATGCAGAGCATTTTCTCATATGCATGTTGGCCATGTCTATGTCTTCCTCTGTGAGATTTCTGTTCATGTCTTTTGCCCATTTCATGATTGGATTGTTTGTTTCTTTGGTGTTGAGTTTAAGAAGTTCTTTATAGATCTTGGAAACTAGCCCTTTATCTGATATGTCATTTGCAAATATCTTCTCCCATTCTGTAGGTTGTCTTTGAGTTTTGTTGACTGTATCCTTTGCTGTGCAAAAGCTTCTTATCTTGATGAAGTCCCAATAGTTCATTTTTGCTTTTGTTTCTTTTGCCTTCGTGGATGTATCTTGCAAGAAGTTACTATGGCCGAGTTCAAAAAGGGTGTTGCCTGTGTTCTTCTCTAGGATTTTGATGGAATCTTGTCTCACATTTAGATCTTTCATCCATTTTGAGTTTATCTTTGTGTATGGTGAAAGAGAGTGGTCTAGTTTCATTCTTCTGCATGTGGATGTCCAATTTTCCCAGCACCATTTATTGAAGAGACTGTCTTTCTTCCAATGGATAGTCTTTCCTCCTTTATCGAATATTAGTTGCCCATAAAGTTCAGGGTCCACTTCTGGATTCTCTATTCTGTTCCACTGATCTATGTGTCTGTTTTTGTGCCAGTACCACACTGTCTTGATGACCACAGCTTTGTAGTACAACCTGAAATCTGGCATTGTGATGCCCCCAGCTATGGTTTTCTTTTTTAAAATTCCCCTGGCTATTCGGGGTCTTTTCTGATTCCACACAAATCTTAAAATAATTTGTTCTAACTCTCTGAAGAAAGTCCATGGTATTTTGATAGGGATTGCATTAAACGTGTATATTGCCCTGGGTAACATTGACATTTTCACAATATTAATTCTGCCAATCCATGAGCATGGAATATTTTTCCATCTCTTTGTGTCTTCCTCAATTTCTTTCAGAAGTGTTCTATAGTTTTGAGGGTATAGATCCTTTACATGTTTGGTGAGGTTTATTCCTAGGTATCTTATGCTTTTGGGTGCAATTGTAAATGGGATTGACTCCTTAATTTCTCTTTCTTCAGTCTCATTGTTAGTGTATAGAAATGCCACTGACTTCTGGGCATTGATTTTGTATCCTGCCACACTACCGAATTGCTGTATGAGTTCTAGCAATCTTGGGGTGGAGACTTTTGGGTTTTCTATGTAGAGTATCATGTCATCGGCGAAGAGGGAGAGTTTGACCTCTTCTTTGCCAATTTGAATGCCTTTAATGTCTTTTTGTTGTCTGATTGCTGAGGCTAGGACTTCCAGTACTATGTTGAACAGCAGTGGTGAGAGTGGACATCCCTGTCTTGTTCCTGATCTTAGGGGAAAGGCTCCCAGTGCTTCCCCATTGAGAATGATATTTGCTGTGGGCTTTTCATAGATGGCTTTTAAGATGTCGAGGAATGTTCCCTCTATCCCTACACTCTGAAGAGTTTTGATCAGGAATGGATGCTGTATTTTGTCAAATGCTTTCTCTGCATCCAATGAGAGGATCATATGGTTCTTGGTTTTTCTCTTGCTGATATGATGAATCACATTGATTGTTTTACGGGTGTTGAACCAGCCTTGTGTCCCAGGGATAAATCCTACTTGGTCATGGTGAATAATTTTCTTAATGTACTGTTGGATCCTATTGGCCAGTATCTTGTTGAGAATTTTTGCATCCATGTTCATCAGGGATATTGGTCTGTAATTCTCCTTTTTGGCGGGGTCTTTGTCTGGCTTTGGAATTAAGGTGATGCTGGCTTCATAGAACGAATTTGGAAGTACTCCATCTCTTTCTATCTTTCCAAACAGCTTTAGGAGAATAGGTATGGTTTCTTCTTTAAACGTTTGATAAAATTCCCCTGGGAAGCCATCTGGCCCTGGACTCTTGTGTCTTGGGAGGTTTTTGATGACTGCTTCAATTTCCTCCCTGGTTATTGGCCTGTTCAGGTTTTCTATTTCTTCCTGTTCCAGTTTTGGTAGTTTGTGGCTTTCCAGGAATGCGTCCATTTCTTCTAGATTGCCTAATTTATTGGCGTATAGCTGTTCATAATATGTTTTTAAAATCGTTTGTATTTCCTTGGTGTTGGTAGTGATCTCTCCTTTCTCATTCATGATTTTATTAATTTGAGTCTTCTCTCTCTTCTTTTTAATAAGGCTGGCTAATGGTTTATCTATCTTATTAATTCTTTCAAAGAACCAACTCCTGGTTCTGTTGATCTGTTCCACAGTTCTTCTGGTCTCGATTTCGTTGAGTTCTGCTCGAATCCTTATTAACTCCCTTCTTCTCTTGGGTGTAGGATCTATTTGCTGTTTTTTCTCTAGCTCCTTTATGTGTAAGGTTAGCTTTTGTATTTGAGTTCTTTCCAGTTTTTGAATGGATGCTTGTATTGCGATGTATTTCCCCCTTAGGACTGCTTTTGCTGCATCCCAAAGATTTTGAACGGTTGTATCTTCATTCTCCTTAGTTTCCATGAATCTTTTTAATTCTTCCTTAATTTCCTGGTTGACCCTTTTATCTTTTAGCAGGATGGTCCTTAACCTCCATGTGTTTGAGGTCCTTCCAAACTTCTTGTTGTGATTTAGTTCTAATTTCAAGGCATTATGGTCCGAGAATATGCAGGGGACAATCCCAATCTTTTGGTATCGTTTCAGACCCGATTTGTGACCCAATATGTGGTCTATTCTGGAGAAAGTTCCATGTGCGCTTGAGAAGAATGTGTATTCAGTTGAGTTTGGATGTAACGTTCTGTAGATATCTGTGAAATCCATCTGGTCCAGTGTATCATTTAAAGCTCTCGTTTCTTTGGAGATGTTTTGCTTAGAAGACCTATCGAGTATAGAAAGAGCTAGATTGAAGTCACCAAGTATAAGTGTATTATTATCTAAGTATTTCTTCACTTTGGTTAATAATTGATGTATATATTTGGCAGCTCCCACATTCGGAGCATATATATTGAGGATTGTTAAGTCCTCTTGTTGAATAGATCCTTTAAGTATGATATAGTGTCCCTCTTCATCTCTCACTACAGTCTTTGGGGTAAATTTTAGTTTATCTGATATAAGGATGGCTACCCCTGCTTTCTTTTGAGGACCATTCGAATGGTAAATGGTTCTCCAACCTTTTATTTTCAGGCTGTAGGTGTCCTTCTGTCTAAAATGAGTCTCTTGTAGACAGCAAATAGATGGGTCCTGCTTTTTTATCCAGTCAGAAACCCTGCGCCTTTTGATGGGGTCATTAAGCCCGTTCACATTCATAGTTACTATTGAGAGATATGAGTTTAGTGTCATCATGATATCTATTCAGTCTTTGTTTTTGTGGACTGTTCCACTGAACTTCTTCTTAAAGGGGAATTTTAAGAGTCCCCCTTAAAATTTCTTGCAGAGCTGGTTTGGAGGTCACATATTCTTTTAGTTGCTGCCTGTCTTGGAAGCTCTTTATCTCTCCTTCCATTTTGAATGAGAGCCTTGCTGGATAAAGTATTCTTGGTTGCATGTTCTTCTCATTTAGGACCCTGAATATATCCTGCCAGCCCTTTCTGGCCTGCCAGGTCTCTGTGGAGAGGTCTGCTGTTACCCTAATACTCCTCCCCATAAAATTCAGGGATTTCTTGTCTCTTGCTGCTTTAAGGATCTTCTCCTTATCTTTGGAATTTGCAAGCTTCACAATTAAATGTCGAGGTGTTGAACGGTTTTTATTGATTTTAGGGGGGGATCTCTCTATTTCCTGGATCTGAATGCCTGTTTCCCTTCCCAGATTAGGAAAGTTTTCAGCTAGAATTTGTTCAAATACATATTCTGGCCCTCTGTCCCTTTCGGCGTCCTCGGGAACCCCAATTAAACGTTGGTTTTTCTTCCTCAGGCTGTCGTTTATTTCCCTTAATCTATCTTCATGGTCTTTTAATTGTTTGTCTCTTTTTTCCTCAGTTTCCCTCTTTGCTATCAACTTGTCTTCTATGTCACTCACTCGTTCTTCCACCTCGTTAACCCTCGTCGTTAGGACTTCTAGTTTGGATTGCATCTCATTCAATTGATTTTTAATTTCTGCCTGATTAGCTCTAAATTCTGCAGTCATGAAGTCTCTTGAGTCCTTTATACTTTTTTCTAGAGCCACCAGTAGCTGTATAATAGTCCTTCTGAATTGGCTTTCTGACATTGAATTGTAATCCAGATTTTGTAACTCTGTGGGAGAGAGGACTGTTTCTGATTCTTTCTTTTGAGGTGAGGTTTTCCTTCTAGTCATTTTGCTCAGTGCAGAGTGGCCCAAAGCAAATTGTATTGGGAAAAAGAGAAAAAGAGAGGAGAGAAAGAAGGAAAGAAAAGAGAAAGAGAAAAAAAAAAGGGAAGAAAAAGAGAAAAAAAAACGAAAAAAAAAAAAAAGAAGAAAAAGAGAAAGAAAAAGAAAGGAGAAAAAAAGGGGGTGGGGGAAGGAAACAAATCAAAAAGCAAAACAAAACAAAAACAAAAAAAAAAAAAAAAGAACCACAGGGGAGTATCTTCTGATTCTGTGTTCTTTAAGTCCCTTGGCTTCCCCTGGAAGTTGTCAGTCTAGCTGATCTTCTGGGGGAGGGGCCTGTTGTGCTGATTTTCAGGTGTTAGCAGTTGGGTAGCTGCTCTGCCCCTGCCTGGTGCAGGGCTCAGTGGGGGTTGTTTACCCCGTGAGGCCGCAGGAGGAACAGCCCCAGTGGCGGGGCAGCTCTGGAAACCTGGATTCAGCTCCGGCAGGAACTCCGTCTGCAGGGCCTGGAGGCTCCGGGGCGGGGCCGTTGCTCTGCTCAGCTGGGGCAGGAGCGTCCTTGCTGTCCTGGGCCCTCCCGGCCTCTGCCTGTCCCGGGGGAGGCAGGATCCTGGGCTGTGTCTCGGCGCCCTGTGCTCCGGAGCCTGCGCTGTTGGATTCGCGCTCCCGGGCTGCGCAACCCCCTCCGCGGAGCTGCCGCCCGAGCCCCTCCGAGCTGCTCCGGGTCCCGCCGCGCGCTGCAGCCCTTAGGGAGCTCGGCGCACTCTCCTGGGCGCGCAGTTGCTCTGTTACTGTCCCAGGGAGCCCGAGGGCATCCTCGCCCTCCTGGGTCTTGCTCCAACTCCCCGCGAGCCCCTTTCCCCCGGGAAGGTCGGTGCAGCTCCTGCGTCTCCGGGACGGGGCTCTCCTGTCCTGGGGACACTCGCCCTGGCCTCAGCCCAGCTCCTCGCGGGGCCCCTCCCCCTTGGAGGCCTTTGTTCCTTTATTTCTTTTTCCCCGTCTTCCTACCTTGATAGATGCGCGAACTCTTCTCACTGTAGCATTCCAGCTGGTCTCTCTTTAAATCTCAGGCCGAATTCATAGATTTTCAGGATAATTTGAAGGTTTTCTAGGTAGTTTGGTGGAGACAGGTGATTTGGAGACCCTACTCTTCCGCCATCTTGCTCCTCCCCCCAAAAACAACACACTTGATTAATATAGCTACCAATATAGCTGCCATATACTTTTTCATTTTATTTATTTATTTATTTATTTATTTATTTATTTATTTATTTATTTATTTATTATTTGAGAGAGAGAGAGGGAGAGAGAGGCAGAGACACAGATAGAGGGAGAAGCAGGTTCCATGCAGGGAGCCTGACGTGGGACTCCATGCTGCATCTCCAGCATCCCACACTGGGCTGAAGGTGGCGCTAAATCGCTGAGCCACCGGGGCTGCCCTACAATATACTTGTTAAAAATATATTTTATCTATTTATTCATGAGAGAGAGAGAGAAAGAGAGAGAGAGAGAGGCAGAGACACAGGCAGAGGGAGAGGCAGGCTCCATGCAGGGAGCCCGAAGTGGGACTCCATTCTGGGTCTCCAGGATCACGCCCTGGGCAGAAGGCAGTGCTAAACGGCTGAGCCACCCAGGCTGCCCATTTTCAATTCTTAAAACACACAATTCGACTTCTTTCTAGCAAAGTTTTATGTGAGTTGGTGTACCTATCAATTAAAAGCTGTAGGGTATGGATCCCAGACTGCCCCTAAGGTGCATGTTCAGAGCCCTTCCAATTCCTCCAAGTGCAGCCTGGAAACCACCGAGCTGGTCTGAGGTCACATCCACAGCTGTGGGAACCAAGTGCCAGAGGCCGTCACGATTTACTGGATCAGAAACCCAGTTGTCTCCTGACGCATCTGAGTCAGGGAATTGGTTTTTCTCAGGGCAGGGTGAAAAAAACCTTACACGATCAGGATTTCTCTCATCCCAAGAAAAATGCTTAGGTTTTTTTTGTTTGTTTCTTTTTTCTCATGTTGTTTGGCTATTTCTCTTGTCACATTGCCCTACTTCCTTTGGTAATTAGTTTTGGAAAGAAATCATTCACATAATGAAAATGATCTAGAAACTCAGGTTAAAAAATTTTTCTAGCCAGTGTGGATATGTGTGATTCACAGTTGCTTTAAGCCTACAGAAATTTGTTTGCACAAATTAATAACAACTTTTAATAAACAGACTTTACTGTTCACTGCTAAAAATATTCCTGTCAGAAGGGCAAGACAGCCGAAGAGTAGGGTCCCCAAGTCACCTGTCCCTACCAAACTACCTAGCTAACTCTCAAATCATCCTGAAAACCTATGAATTCGGCCTGAGATTTAAAGAGAGAACAGCTGGAACACTACAGTGAGAAGAGTTCGCATTTCTATTAAGGCGGTTCCCACCTTGGCTTCACCGGGACCTGGTGACTGTGGTCTCCACCTTTGCCTCACCTGGACCTGGTGACTCTGGTCCCCACCTGGGCCTCACCTGGACATGGTAGCTGTGGACTTCATCTGGACCTGGTGACTGTGGTCCCCACCTGGGCCTCACCATACCTGGTGACTGGGCTCCTCAGCTACCAATGACTAACATCCAGGATGGACCCTTAGTTGCTACTGACACCAGTACCATCCCCAGGGTCTCACTTGTTCCTGGTGACTATGGTCCTTGTCTGGGCTGACCTGACTCATCCTTGGCTCTGATCCTCTCCTGGGCCTCCCCTGCCTTGCAGGTATGGTCTCCCTTGTCGTGGGTGTGTATTGTCTATGGTCCCTTCTGGGCCTCACCTGATGGTACCGGGCCACGATATCCTCCCTTCACAAGGCCAGTAGGTTCTCCGAGTCCTCCTGCATGGTGCTGCAATCCAAACACATCCAAGAATGACGGCACATGAAAACCTTCCGAGGACACATGCGTCTGGGTGCTCCCCGTGGGCAGGTCCCCCTCCATCTGACCAGAGCCGGAGACAACCCCATAGCCCTGAGGGGCAGAGGCTTGGCTAGAACATCACACGCCGGCCCTCACTGCCTGTCTGTCACTCGCCCACCTACAGTCCACCTTCCCAGCCACTGTCCCAGGACACGCCGTCACGCTGGGATCACAGTGCGCTCCCACCCCGGTATCAGGAGCACACGGGCGGGGGACCCAGGAGGCTCTGGCGAACTGCCGATCTGATGCTCGGGTTGATGTCTCCCAGCCCGGGGGATATCGAAGGTTTCTCTTAGATTCCACAAGCACAACGACCGAGGGGAGAAAGCAACGGACTAGACTTCATCAAAATTAAAACCTGATGCCAGCAAGAGTGCGACCAAACTCCCCACACTGAGGGCAACGATGCGTGAATAGCCTGAGGGGGGTTCTGGGGGGAGCACGAGGGACTCTGCCCGCATTCCAGTGCGTGAAGAGTAAGCCTGCTCACCGGTCAGGGGGACCCAGCAGGCCCTGACCGTCCTCCCCTCACCACAGAGTGGGGCGGGGGGGTGTCATCCCTGTCGGGGTCCTTGCATCTAGGACGGGCTGGAAAGGTCACGTATTGTGTCTCCCTGAATAGCACAGGCCTTACAGGGGAGCGGGGGTCCCGAGGGAGCTGCCAAACTCTGACTGCAGCCTCTTTCCCTGGACAGGGCCTTAGGGGGCCACCCTCACCCCGTGGGGCTGTGGAAGGGCTGCAGGAGCTGCTCAAGGTCATCTCATTGGGGTCGGGGTGTTTTGGACCCCAGCCCAGGAGGCCAGCGCCCCCACCCGGACCCACAGGCCCCAGAGTGGCCCACGGGGAGCAGGCATCAGGGGCCACTCACCTGTGACCTATCGCTGTGTGAGCGCCTCCTCTTTATGCATCGTGTACTGGGTAGAGTGGGAGAGTTGGGGAACTGGGTAGAGTGGGAGTTCTGGGGTACTGGGGAGAGTGGGAGAGTTGGGGTACTGGGGAGAGTGGGAGTACTGGGGAGAGTGGGAGAGTTGGGGTACTGGGGTGAGTGTGAGTACTGGGGAGAGTGGGGGGTACTGGGGAGAGTGGGGGTACTGAGGAGAGTGGGAGTACTGAGCTACTTGGGAGAGCAGGAGAGTCGGGTCGCTGTGAGCCAGATCCAAAGCACGAGTGCTTCCGAAGGTCTGCAGAAGCACAGTGAGCGCCAGGCAGTAGTGGAACCCGGGGGCGTCACAGTTCCGCCCACAGTGGGGTCCCGCATCATCACTGTGGGCAGGCGGGGTCCAATCAGCACTTAGCCCTTCACCCTGAAGGCCAAGGGTCCCGGGGGAGGGTCCTGTCCCCACGCCAGGTGGGAAGGGGATGCAGGCACCCTCCCCCATCCTCGGGCCCTGCAGGCCTCCCACCATTCTAGGCAGACTGGGGGTCACAGATGTCCCCCCGACCCCCAGAGTTCACAGCATGGGGTCGCACTTAACATTTGAGGGGCTCCTGGGTGGTTCAGTCGGTTCCACGTCGACTCTTTAATTTGGCTCAGGTCAGGATCTCGAGGTTGTGGCATGGAGCCTCACGTGGGGCTCGGGCTCCGTTGGGTGAGGAGTCCACTCCAGGTTCCCCTCTCCCTCTGCTCCTCCCTACCGCACCCTCTCTCAAGTAAATTTTCTAAAAATTAACATGAAGACACGTGAGCATCTTTATCCCCTCTGCAGAGGTGTCTTCGTGTGTGTAACGACCGTGTAAATGCCTTTCACGGACCCACCGGGAGTCCTACCAGAAACCCCTTTTCCTTGATATTTACTGAAGTACAGTCAACACACAATGTGACAGTAGTTTCAGGGCTACAACTAGAGACTTGACAATTCTGTGCCTTACTCAGCTCCCCCCACGAGAAGCAGCGTCACCGTCTGTCCCCGTATAAAGTTATCACAACAGTACTGACTCTATTCCCTAGGCTGTATTTTCTAAATTTCTGTGACTTATTTTATTTACAAACCAGACGCTTATAGCTGTTACTATTGTTCATCTACGTCGCCCGTGTCCTACCCACGGCCCCTCTGTCCATCAGTCAGCAGGATCCATCACATTAACCAGAGAAAGGACATGGGGTAGCCCCCGGTGGTTCAGCGGTTTAGCGCCTGCCTTCAGCCCAGGGCGTGATCCTGGAGTCCCGGGATCGAGTCCCACGTCGGGTTCCCTACATGGAGCCGCCTTTTCCCTCTGCCCGTGTCTCTGTCTTTCTCTCTCTGTGTCTCTGTGTCTCTCAAGGATATATAAATAAAATCTTAAAAAAAAGAAAAACGAGAGAAAGGACAAAAAGCATACGATCCTCTCAAGAGTTGCAGAAAAAACATTTGACAAAATACAGCATCAAAAGCATAGTGGGTTTTGAGGAAATGTCTATCAACAGAATAAAGGCCGCTAGGAAGCTGACATCATCTTCAAGGGTGAAAACCTGAAATCGTCTCCCCTAAGAGCAGGAACAAGCCAAGGAGGTCCCCTCTCAGCACTGGAAGTCCTAATGTAGTCAACAGACAGGAAACAGCAAAGGTTTCACACCTGGAAGGGGGACGTCACACTGTCCCTATTTGCTGAAGACGCGGGTACTAGAAACAGGAAACCCGAGAGCCCACACCAAAACCTGTTAGAACTAATGATTGAATTCAGTAAATTCACGGGACACCAACTGAACCTACAGAGCTCAGTAGCCTTGCTGTGTCCCAATAATGAGCACTCAGGAAGGAAATGAAGGACGTGACTCCCTTCTCAGGAGCATCACAGAGAATAAATAATGAGCCTGAACCAAAGGAGCACAAGACTTATGCACTGAGCCATACCAGGCTCTGGGAGGTCGTCCTGGGCTCGTGGGGTGGAAGCCTCATCTTGTGAAAGTGTCCGCAGTTCCTGAAGCCACCCTCGGTTTCAATGTCATTCCTATCAAAATCATGGTGGTAGATCCTAGAAATAGGAAAAAAAAAAAAAAAACCTAACATCTGTCAGCCCCCCCGGACAGCAAATCAGTATTGGAAAAGCAGGACAGAGCGGGACGCAGCACTTTCCTATTTCAAACGATGTCACAGAGACACAGGATAAAGCAGTGTGGTTCTCGGACCCCCGGCTGGCTCTGTCGGTTAAGCATCCGACTCCTGACCTCACCTCCGGTCCTGATCTCGGGGTCCTGAGTTCTAGCCCTGGGTTGGGCCATGAACGAGGCGTGGCACCTACTTAGACCCACAGGGGGTGGTTCCAGCATAAGCTGAAGGCGCAGAACAGAGAGTGTAGAAGGAAATGTGCTCTGATACAACTGGTATTTTTTAACTTAATTTAATTTAAACCCAAATAATTAACGTATAGTGTTTTCGTTATAACGAAAGTATAATTCTACTTTCAGAGGTAGAATTCAGGGATTCACCAGTTGGAGAGAACAGCAGTGCTCGTGCTATCACCTGCCCTCCTTCGTGCCCATCCCCCGTTAACCCCTCCCCCCCCTCCAGCGACCTTCAGTTTGTTTCCTATGATTAAGAGTGTATTTCCTGCATCTGTTTTCATCTTATTTGTTTTTCCTTCCCTTCACAGTAGTTCATCTGCTTTGCTTCTTTAATTCCACCTATGAATGACACCACACGGTCATTCTTTTTCCCGACTGACTTATTTCACTTAACATGATCCCTCTAGTTCTATCCGCGTCATTGCAAATGGCAAGATTTCCTTCTCTTTGATAGCTGAGTACCATTCTTCTCTCTATGACCATCATCTATCTCCCATCCTCTTTAGCCATCATCTGTCTGAAGGCACCGAGGCTCCTCCCACAGTGTGGCTACTGTGGACCCGGCTGCTGTAGACATCGGGGCGCAGGTGTCCCGGCGTTTCATTGCATCTGTATCTTCGGAGTGAGCTCCAGGCCGTGCACCTGCCGGTCGCAGGGCAGGTCTATCGGTAACTTCCTGAGGAGCCTCCTGACTGTTTCCAGGGCGGCTGCACTAGCCCGCGGTCCCGCCCACAGTGGA